>NC_044031.1:422795744-423078244 GCF_901765095.1 Microcaecilia unicolor
TAATTCTATAAACGTGCATGTAATTTATTACTACTAATCATTTCTATAGTGCTACTAGACTTACGCAGTGCTGTACACATTATTAATTAGATTGTAAGCTCCGTCGAGCAGGGACTGTCTCTTCATGTTCAAGTGTACAGCGCTGCATACATCTAGTAGCGCTATAGAAATGATAAGTATTAGTAGTATATGCAGGTACTTTCTCTGTCCCTAGAGGGCTCACAATCTAAATTTTTTGTACCAGGGGCAATGGAGGGTTAAGTGACTTGTTCAAGGTCACAAGGAGCTGCAGTGGGAATTTAACCCAGGTTGCCAGGATCAAAGCACGCTGCACTAACAATTAGGCCACTCCTTCCATTAATTGAATGAACCAATTAGTGCCAATAGTTGTCTTGTCAACAATTATTGACACTAATTAATTTAATCTGAACTTATGTGTGTAAAATTAGGTTCAGGATTCACACCTAAATTTTACGTGCGAGTTAAAAAAGAAAAACATGGCACAGAAATGTGACTGGGGCGTTCTTAATATTTACACATATCCTATATAATAAAAATCAACCTCAACGTTCTGAAACTGACTCTGTGGCTTCAGTGAAGAGTTTGTAACCTCTGAAGCTCAGGCTCCATCTCTGTAAGCTCCGCCCTCGCATCCAAACATCATGTCGTCCAGCACATCTAAACGTCATGACGTCGAGGGCAGGTCAATTGCCATAAAAGAATTGTGCTTCAAAAAACAGAAACAAATGGAGGTCTAAACTCCCGACGGAGGAGTACCAGCGAGGCAACAACAAAAAAATTAAAAAGAAAGGGAAATGTAGCTCCACCCTCGCGTCACAACGCGATGACATCGAGGGCGGGGCGGTACACACAGCGGCGATGACAGAGGACTTGGAGGAGATCCCGGAACCCCCCTCAGTATTTTGGAATGGAAAGCCTGCCCGATCTCTTGCAATATCACAAGCATGGAGGAGGAGGAAGTCAGGGAAGGAAGACAGAAACGCTTAACAGAGGGAAAAGGAGGCAGGGAGGGGGTCCTCACACCAGAGAGATGGGGGTGGGGACCCTGCGAGAGGGGAGGGGCTCACACTCACTCAGTAGAGGGAGGGAGGAAAAGGAGGGGGGAGGCCAACGGAAGGGAAAGGTAGGATGGGGAGGGAAGGGAGAAGGGGGAAAACCAGACTCTCTGTCAAACAAACTGTATCTCTGAGAAAACACTGCCTCTCTCACTCACTCGCACACAGTCATTCTGAAACACACACACTCACTCACAGATACACAAGCACCCCATCTCAATCTCTATGTGACACACAATAGCACAGTCACTCTTTCTCTCACACATTCACTCTCACACAGACACACTCACTCAAACATACACACTACGAGGAAAACCTGCCTAGCTCCCGTTTCATTTCTTTCCGAAACGGGCCTTTTATACTAGTTGTTATAGAATAGCGGGGATACATACTTAATTTAGGTGTGTACATTTGCACCACATTTCAGTTGGTGCAAATGGCCATGCCTACAGTTACGTAGGTGTGTGTCCAGTGTGCTAGCCTAGCACTAATCTATAAACCGTGCCTAACTTTAAGCTTGGCTTTTAGAATAGTGCTTTTTTGTAACATATATTGAAGTCACCCCTTAGCACACATTATCCCAGTACCTATCTTTAGGCAATCCATAGAGAATTAGCCCCAACTGATTAGTAACAACAACCATAAACAGAACTGTCATGAAAAGTGTTCAGCCCCAACTTCACACTGTATGGTACTATTGCATTTCACTTCCCTTTATTGTTTTTCATTGTGTGTCCTGCCTGTCCTTCCTGACTAGGTTGGACAGGCAAGACACACAATGTAGTAGAGCTATTGAAAAAGAAGGTATGGTAATTTAATTTTAAAAGACATTTCAATGAAATATACATAGGCATGGATTAATGAGACAAAGCCAACATGGTTTTTTCAAGGAAAGCTTGCCTCACCTTTCTGCTACATTTCTTTGAAAGTGTGAATACACATGTGGATAAAGGTGAGCTGGTTGATATTGAGTATCTGAATTCTGAAAAGGCATTTTACAACAAGGCATTACAACTCCTGAGGAAATTAGAAAGTCGCAGGATAGGAGGTAATGTCCTGTTGTGGATTAAGAACTGGTTAAAAGATAAAAATCAGCGAGCAGGGTTAAATGATCAGCATTCTCAATGTAGAAGGTAAGATAATGGAGTTTCCCAAGGGTCTGTACTGTGACTGCTGTTCTTAACATATTTATAAATGATCTAGAGATCATTTCACAAAGTTATTTAAAATTGTTAAATCACAAGAGAATTATGAAAAATTGCAAGAGGACCTTATGAGATTGGGAGACTGGGCATACCAATGGCAGAGAAGGACGCCCATCTTTCAACATAAATTGGAAGATGGACGTCCTTCTCACAGGGTCGTCCAAATCGGTATAATTGAAAGCCGATTTTGGACGTCCCCAACTGCTTTCCGTCGCAGGGACAGCCAAAGTTCAAGGGGGCGTATCGGAGGTGTAGCAAAGGCGGGACTTGGGCGTGCCTAACACTAGGACATACTCAACCCATAATCGAAAGAAACAAGGATGTCCCTGACTAACACTTGGACGACTTTATCTGGTCATGTTTTTCTTACGACCAAGGCACAAAAATGTGCCCAAAATGACCAGATGACCACCGGAGGGAATCGGGGATGATCTCGTCTTACTCCTCCAGTGGTCACTAACCCCCTCCCATCCTCAAAAAAACATCTTTAAAAATATCGATTGCCAGCCTCTATGCCAGCCTCAGATGTCATACTCAGGTCCATGAGTCCATGACAGCAGTATGCAGGTCCCTGGAGCAGTTTTAGTGGGTGCAGTGCACTTCAGGCAGGTAGACCCAGGCCCATCCCCCCCTACCTGTTACGTTTGTGGAGGAAACAGTGAGCCCTCCAAAACCCACCACAAACCCACTGTACCCACATCTAGGTGCCCCCTTTACCCGTAAGGGCTATTGTAGTGGTCTACAGTTGGGGGTAGTGGGGTTTGGGGGGCTCAGCACACAAGGTAAGGGAGCTATGTTCCTGAGAACAATTTGTGAAGTCCACTGCAGTGCCCCCTAGGGTGCCCGGTTGCTGTCCTGGCATGTGAGGGGGACCAATGCACTACAAATGTTGGCTCCTCCCATGACCAAATGGCTTGCATTTGGTCGTTTCTGAGATGGACGTCCTTGGTTTCAATTATCACCGAAAATCAGAAATGACCAAGTCTATGGATGACTATCTCTAAGGACGACCAAATTTCATGATTTCGGCGTCCCTGACTGTATTATCGAAATGAAGGATGGACGTCCATCTTGATTCAAAAATATGGATTTCCCTGCCCCTGTACGGGGATGTTTTGCGAGGACGTCCTCATCAAAACTTGGACGTTCCTTTCAAAAATGCCCGTCTTAATGTAAGCAAGTACAAAGTGATGCATGTGGAAAAGAGGAACTCAAACTATAGCTACATGATACAAGGTTTTATATTAGGAGTCATTGCCCAGGAAAAGGATTTAGGTGTCACTATTGATGATTGTGCAGTGGAGACTAAGAAAGCAAATAGAATGTTAGGAATTATTAGGAAAACAATGGGGAACTAAACAGAGAATATTAAAATGCATTTGTATTGCTCCATGGTACGACTGAACCTTGAATATTTTGTGCAATTTTGGTCACTGCATCTCAAAAAGATATAGTGGAATTAAAAAAGGTACAGAGAAGGGCGATAAAAATCATAAAGGGTATGACTCCTGTATGAGGAGAAGTTAAAGCGGCTAGGACTCTTCAGTTTGGAGAAGAAATGACTGAGGGGAGATATGATAGAAGTCTCTAAAATACTGGCACCCCTGTTTACTAAGCCTCTCTAGTGGCTGATGTGAGTTAATGCCAACACAGCCCATTGAATTTAAATGAGGTGTGTTGGCATTGCAACGCGGCTTAGTAAACAGGGGGAGGTGAGAGCAGTGAAAATGGTAGCAATGAATTGCTTGTATACTCTTTCCAAAAATATAAGGACAAGAGGGGCACACAATGAAGCTACTAAGTAGTAAATTTAGAACAAATTAGAGAAAATATTTTTCACTCAACATGTAATTATGCTCTGGAATTTGTTGCCTGAGAATGTAGTAAAGACAGTTAGCTTAGCATGGTTTAAAAAAAAGTTTGGAGAATTTCCTAAAAGAAAAGTCCATAAACCATTAATAAGATGGACTTCAGAAATCCACTTTTTTTTCTAGGATAAGCAACATAAAATTTATTTTACTCATTTGGTTTATTGTCAGCTACATGTTACCTAGATTGGCCACTGTTGGAAACAGGATACTGGGTTTGATGGACCTTTGGTCTGTTCCAGTGTAATAATGCTTATGTTACGCTTAAAAAAAACAGTGCTTTACCCATGGCAATATCCTTCTATATCCTTCTATATTCCCTTTAAATATATGGGTAAAAGTGGTAAAACTGCCCTATGGGGATAAATGTTTCACCTATTTTTCAGAGGCTTTTTGGGGGGCAGGATTGAGTTTTTATTTATATGCATACTTCTAGACTTGGAAAGCTGCCAACTTTTGTCTCTACATTGCAGTAAAGATTAGTGCAGCTCATTCCTTTGTGCACTGAACATTTCATGTTAGGGAACTTTTTAAACTGTTTCACAGGGGCAGAAGAAATTCCATTAGGCAAGATTAGCAATTCATCCTTGTGGCACCCTCTTCTTGTTGTCAACCCCCAAATTCCGGGTCCTCTCCAATCCAGGTCTTCCTAGATTCCAGCCCACCCATTCCATTCCACTCATACAAAACCTCCCATGTGTGGCAACCACTGGATATGTGATACGAAGGGTCTTTGGTGGCAAGAGGGGCTCCCTTTCTCAGACCTCTTA
This sequence comes from Microcaecilia unicolor, assembly GCF_901765095.1. Classification (NCBI taxonomy): domain Eukaryota; kingdom Metazoa; phylum Chordata; class Amphibia; order Gymnophiona; family Siphonopidae; genus Microcaecilia; species Microcaecilia unicolor. The sequence goes on from NC_044031.1 coordinate 422,800,664, forward strand.
ACCCCCCCCCCCCATCTCCCCAACCCACTATCTCAGCTTACCAGAGGCCCCTGGAATTTAGTGGGGAGACAGTGATGGCCACTGGGTCATCCAATCTGGCCAAGACCATTAGTGTAATATTGCAGTATTACCACTAGGGACCAGGCTTCCATATAGGGCTAGATTCTATATATCACACCTAAAAGACTGACACCAAAAAGAATACACCTAGGCATATTCTATAAAGTATGCCTAAATTTAGGCCTAAATATGCCTAAATTTCCATGTGATTTATAGGACATTCTGAGCGCCCATCCAAATGACCAAATTTAGTCAAGGGCAGTTACACCAAGTAAAACTTGGTGTAAATGACCATGCCTAAATTAGGCGTGGATCAGGTGTATTCTATAACAACGTGCATAGATTTTAGAAATGCCCATGACCTGCCCATTCCATGCCCCCTTTAAACTATGTGACTTAGAATTTATGTGCATCATATTACAGAATATGCTTAGACAGTTTTATGCAGAAATTCTAATTAAAGCCAATTAGTGTCAATAATTGCTTGTTAATTGGCAATTGTCAGCACTGATTGACTTGTTAACTAATTAAGCTGTATGTGCAAATCCAGAATACATCCGGATTTGCACCTATAACTTAAGTTGTGCTATATGGAATCTGGGGGATAAGGGCTATCATTTGTTGTTTATAGTTTTTCTGTGAAAATTCATACATACTTCCTTTTTAAAATCTAAAAATATGTACATGAATGAAAAATCTATGCATCCCCTTGCCCCCAAATGCCTTTCTGAAATATAGTTTACAATTTTTTTTTTTTTTTTGCTGTATCACCTTTACTAACCCGTAGGTCAAAGTGGTGTACAGACTATATGTTAGTGGGGGAAAAAAACCTCCATTTTCAACAGAAAAGAATGAGTTTAGAGAGCTAAAAACAGAGAACACATAAACATGGACAATAAGCAATACTCAATAGTCACAAAGATATCAATCACCAGCCTCCCTATAAGCTTGCCAAACAACCATGATTTTAAGGTAGTTTTAAATTTCCTAATTGAGAGTTTTCCCCATTTAATTAGGGGTAGGTTGTTCTAAGTAAAAGGGGGAAGGAAATAGAAGATTGAATGTCTGGTGGATTCAAAATTGACTAGTGTATGCCTATATATGGAAGCCTAACCCCTAGTGCTAATACTGTAATGTTACTGTTAGAAGTCTCAGAATGTCTCTCTCAAATATAGGTAAATGTTGATGTCCATATGTGGAAGCCTGACTCCTAATGTTAATACTATAATATTATTGTTAGAGGTCTCAGTGGCCATTTTGGATGGCCCAATCATCTAGGTGGGCTTTGCTGCAGCCTTATAAGACCCTGGGACTTGAGCCTTTGGGGGAGGGTACTACGTATTGGGTGCTTGCCTACACATATAGGGAGGGGTTGTTACAGGATTGGGATGGAATCAGGGGGCCAGGCATTGAGAGGGACATTTTCGATATGATGTTTTACAAAAAAACATCCAAAAATCCAGTAGCAAACATGACCATTTTCAAACCAAAAAAAACATTCAACTTTTTTGTTTCGAAAAATGGCCATTTGCTAGACATTTGCTAGACATTTTTGTGCTTAGTGCGTCTATGTTTTAAGAACATTAAAAAAAAAAGAGTCCAAGTGAAAAACACACAAAAATAAGTCATTGGTATGTATGGGAGGTCAGCATTCTTAGCAGACTGGCCACATAGACATCCCAGCAGAGCAGTGAAACACCATAGAGGGCACTGAAATGGACTTCACATAAAAGGTCCCAAATAAACATCTCACTGTTACCCCTTTATATTGTATGGTGAGCCCTCCAAAACCCACCAAAAACCTACTGTATCTAATTGTACACCACTATAATAGCCCTTATACCTGCAGTTGTCACTTATATGTAGATACGGTAGGCTTTTGATGGGTTTTGGAGGGTTCATACTTTCTACCACAAGTGCAACAGTTGAGTGAGATATGGGCCTGGCTCTCCTCTACAATGCATTGCACTGACCACTAGGTTACTCTTGGCTCCAGGGACCTGCTTGCTGCTCTAATAGGACTGGTCATATCATCTGAAGCTGTTATACAGGCTTGTATGTACTGGTTCTTTCACAGCTTTGGGGGTGGGAGGGGGGTCAGTGACCACTGGAGGAATAAGGGGGTTTATGCCTTAATCCCTCCAGTGGTCACTTGGTCATTTAGATCACCTTTTGGTTACCAAGCTTTGATTGAAACAGGTCTAGCCAAAAATGTCTTCAGTTTGGCCCTAGATATTTTCATTTTGCTCCATTATTGCAGAAAAATGTCTGTATTTTGGTACCAACCACATAGGAACCAGCTCTGTGGGTGCTGTGGGTGCTTGAGCACCCGCAACATTGAACAAACCCTTTGTCTGTTTCCAGTGAGGGGTCATTTCCATTGGATTTAGCACCCCTAATCATTATGAAAAGTTGGTTCCTATGACCACCCATGTCCCACTGAAAACACCCCCCCCCCCCCCGCATGCTCCCTTAAAATTTGGACAAACTGTGAAGCAAAATATCAAAATTTGGTGTGTTGAAAATTGCAACTTGGACATTTTTGAGAGAAAGACGTTCTTCTGCCACCTTATGACATTTTCTGGATGTTTTTTTGTTTTAAAACTGAGCCCCGTGGTGTTTTCAAACAAAGTGGCCTTTTTACTAAGCAGTGCTAAAATATGGCCTACGCTACGACTAGAGTGTTGGTCTCCCGTATGCCAAGGCCACTCTTAGTGTGGCTGTAAAATGCCTGTAAACTTCCCAATTAGCATGTGGTGAGAGTCCTTACCGCCAACTATTTTCTAGGTGGTTAGGGCACCCAAGCTAACCACATGCTAATTGGTTAGTGCATGGCGATGCAGCTGCAGTAACCGATTAGTACTGGGCAAGCCTACTCTCTGCCCCCAAACATGCCCCCAGCGCTAAAAAGTAAAAAGTATATTTTTTGCACATTTGGAAGTACACACTGATGCCAGAACTACCACGGGATGGCCAGTGGTAGTGCTTTTTAACATGTAGTAAACAATCGTTAGTGCTTACTGCAGCTTAGCAAAAGGGCCCCTACTAATGCTAATTTATCCACATCATAGCTGTTACAAAATTAGGTCACATATTAAAGTATGCATAGTATAAGCTAGTACATACTTGTACAGATGTGCTCAGGGAAGGAGGATCATGTGTGGAATCATGATTTGCATATATATTTTATAAATACCCATGTCTGTGCATATTTAGGGGTCCTTTTATGAAGGTGAAATAAAAGGTGGTTGGTGGTAGCTGTGGCATGTGATTTTCCCCACGCGATCCAGCCACCTTTTAGCGTGGCTGCAAAAAAGCCAATGTTCCATTTACGGCAATGATGGCCAGGTGCTAATTTCTAAATTACCACCTGACCATTTACAGCATGAGCCCTTACTGCCGCCTATTAGAAGACAGCAAGGGCTTATGCAATAACCAGGCAGTAACTGAGCAGCATGAGCCAATGTGGCTGCACTGCCGATTACCCCCGAGTAAGCCCCCGCGCTGGAAAATAGAAAATTATTTTATACCACATGAAAGGCATGTGCCAAAATCAGAACTACCGCCAAGTGCCTGGGACAGCCTGGCGATAGTGCTATTTTGGCACACTCTACCACGCCTTTGTAAAAGGGCCCCTTAATCTGCCAAGAATTTCAGATTGTGTGGCACATACATTTATTTAAATAAATAAATAAAAACATTCATGAACTTTATGCTTTAATATGTATGCCTACTCTTGCATGTCCTGTGATAATTTCCCTGTTTGTGCATGGTAATCACATGGTACCTATTTTTTAATATATTTATTTTTTGAGGGGGGCACGGCATGAGTGGGAATTGCATGGAAAGTAAGCGTGTAAGTGCTATCATTCACATTACCATGTGCTAACTGGTTAATGTGGGGTTAACGTAGGAGCAGTTAGTACTTCCGCAGTAATATTTTGCAAGTCTCACACAGTAATTGAAAAATTAGTGCAGGACCTAAAAAAAAATATATATATATATTGCTATATTAAATGTATATTTTCTTATATATTTCCACTTTTCATGATGTATTGTAAGCCACATTGAGCCTGCAAAGAGGTGGGAAAATGTGGGATACAAATGCAATAAATAAATAAATAAATAAATATTCAAAGAACATAAGTAACCATGCAAAACCTGTTTGTACAGAAAAGTAGTTAAATCCACACAGATAAAAATATAAATACAGAAAAATCTTACAAAAATTAAAATTAGAATTTAGCTACTAAAGTCCACCATAAATGGGGGATGGAGTCAATCACTATGATTGAAGAAACAGTCTAGCTAAAAGATAGATAAAAAAAAAAAAAGAAAGAAATCAAAGCAGCGAATGAGTGCCGCTTAATTCTCCAGTAATATTTTAGGCCAAGCAATATCTCAACGCTAAAGATAGTTCGCATTAAGCTGAACCTACCTTTCTATTAGCAGCTAGTAAAGTAGATAACTGAACAGGGTAGAAAAAAAACATATTTGATGGACCTATAATTAACACGGAAATTTTAAAAAGAAAAGTGCTCCTAATTAGAGAACTGCAGCTCACATCAATAGAAAATCTCTTCTGCGTTTCTGAGTCTCTCGCAACATCCAGATAAATCTTTATTTTAGTATCCATAAACAAAGTTTCCTTAAAGAAAAGGTGCAAAATCAGGTCTCTATCAGTTTTCAAAGCAAAAGTCACCATCAGCGTTGTCAGCTCTTTTAATTCTGAGTTGGATGTTTCCAGAATCTGTGAAGCATTTAAAGCTGTTGCTGCTCCCACTTCAGCCTGTTGTTCAGTATCTATTTTCTTCTTAATTGATGGTAAGTAATATATTTGTGTCATAGGGGCAGGGAATCTTGTTGTGGTAATGTTAAAGGTAACTTTGGAAAATTAGTAATGTGGGGTCCTTTTACTAAGGTGCACTGAAAAATGGCCTGTTCTAGTGTAGGCATGTGTTTTGGATGTGCGCAGATCCATTTTTTAGCGCACCTGTAAATTGTCACATGTCCATTTTGAGTCTGAGACTCTTACAATGCATGAGACCTTACCACTTAGTGGTAAGGTCTCATGCGTTAACCGGGTGGTAATCATCAACGCGCATACAATGCCAATTACCGCCCGGTTAGTGCTTCGCCGGAAAATAAAATATATTTTCCAGTCCATGTTGTGGATGCATGTAAAAAATGAAATTACTGCCCGGGCCACAGAGTAGCCAGGCAGTAGTTCTGAATTGGCATGCGTTGAGCACGCGTAGGCTTAGTAAAAGGGCCCCTCAAAGATTTAAGGTCTTAGCCTGATTTTCCAACATCTCTACTTTAAATCTTAAATTAGTAATGTCTTTTATCAAAATATTTTTACCTCTTTTATTGATGACATCTGTACCTTGGATCCTTCCATTTCAACTTTAAGGATGGTAACATTCCCTTCAAGCTGTTAAAAGTTATCCTCTTGTGCTTGAATTCAAAGATATGGATAAAGCCTGTCCCAGTTGTAAAATCGCTTCCCATACTGACTCAATTGTTCAAGACTCAGTGGGCAAAATTCAAAAGGAGTAAACAAAGAAAGCTGACCCAGTTGTGAGCCTAAACCAATGTTCGAGGATCCAGCTTGAATCAGTGATGAGATCGCTATAGGAACAGCAGAAAGTCCCTCCTCTCTTACCGGTGCGGTTAACACGGTCCTCAGTGTAATGGAGCCTAAATGGCTTCCTTTCCTCTGTCCTATGCAATTGCCAGAACTTTGGCAGACATTTGAACAGGTTTCACACCTTCTTCAGAGGAGGATCCCAGTTGCTGTGGTGGTATATGCTCGGCGGGGCTGAGAAAGGTCTTGTCGGCCAGAGCATGTGTTGGGGTCACTTCCTCCGCAGCAACGTTCAGCAGCTCAAATGCCTCAGCTCTTTCTGCCTGGCGACCTCCATGTAATACAAATCTAGCCACTTGACCAGGAGGAGGAGGTGGCATGGGTTCCAAGGGAAAGCCCCCTTGTTTTCCCCTTCCTGTTACCCATAAGAGAAACACTGAGCACTGCACTCAGCTAACTGCCAACTTGGCCACACCCCCAGTGTTGGCCTGCAAAAATAAAATTTTTAAAAATCCTATGTCACTGTTGCGGCTTAGTAAAAGGGTCCCATGGTTAAGTATAATCATTTATCGTTTAGTAAAATTTGTTACACTGCCTGGGCATATATGATCACAGTGGTTTACAAGTACAATAAAAACAATATAAAAAGAAAGAACTCCATATATTTATAGGATAAATCTATTCAGTCAGACCAGAGCTATACAACCATCCTCACCGCTCCCCAATATAAAAGCGAGAGTTAAAAAACCCCCATGATTTTCACAAATACCCCACGTTCAGGCTGCCCCTGTCATCTGAAACATGTGATATACCAAATGCTTGAACGAAGAAATACATTTCTCTCCGATTTTTAAACTTGGTACACATTTCATGTCACAGATCTCTGTAGGGCGCTGGTTCCAAAAAGTTGGCGCCAGCTAAAAAAAGGCACTTTCACGTGTAGAGACCCTATGGGCTGAGTTAGACAGAGGAATGACCAGCAGGTGAACAGAAAATGATCTGAGTGCTCTTGTAGGGGTGTAAGGGATAGCTAAGGACCCCAAATAAGGAGGTGTATTTTTGTAATAGACCTCATGAGCCAAAACCAACAGTTTGAATTTAATTTGGTATAAAACTGTAAGGCAGTAAAAATGCAAATATAATGGTGTGACATGATCATATTTGTGATCCTTGCCTAGCAAGTGGATTGCGATGTTTTGCAATGTTTGTAGCCACTTAAGAGTAGAGGCTGGTAACCTGACATACACATTTCCATAATCCAATCATGACATCAGAAAGCAAGAATTAAAGTATGCAGACTGGCCTTGCTTTGAGTTAAATCCATATGTATTAATTTGGTTCTTCCACATAAACCTTTGCAAATTTCAAACCAATAGGATTAATGATCAAATATTCCATTTGAGATTGCAAGCTATTAAGGAAAATCCAATATTCAGTTACTATTTTACTATTTAAAGCCCATACCTCTGAGGGTGAACTGAATTCATTAAAAGGGAATACCATCCTTTTTATTTTGGCCCTGGAGCAGTTTGCTAGAGGTTTGTACAGTGTACATGCATGAAAGTGGGAAATCTTATAGAGTACTAAACTACATCTAAAGGATCCTAACGAGAAGCTTTGCGAGGAGCAGAAGTGCATTAATCTTTCATTGAAGTGCACTGGAGGGAAAAAAAATCAGAAAAGAAAGAAAGTCAGACAAAGTGCATTTTGGGGGGCCGAATCAGAGGCAGTCCTTGGCCAGAACATAGAAAGCTGGCAACTTTTGTCTATGTGTGACAGTAAAGAATAGCACAGTTCATTCCTTTGTGTATTGAACGTTTCATGTTTAAGGAACTTTTTAAACTGTTTCACAGGGGCAGAAGAAATTCTATTAGGGAAGATTAGCAAATCCACTTTTTGTTCTGGGTATTTGCATTCGCAAGCTTTAAGCTATCAGGTCAGAACTGAAATATTAATTTCCTGAAAATTTTTCAAACATGATAATACTCAATCCTTCAAGAAAGACAACTGTATATTGCAAAACTGTAGGGAATAACAACTTAATTACTGCTTTCATTCCTCCATACCATATTAAAGTAATATAATTATCAAATATGCAGGCAGAATCTTATGAATATTCAACAAAAGCCACAAAACAGTTAGACTAATAGACAAATAAAAATAAATCCTTTAAAGAATAAATCATTTTCTTTTATTTAAAAAGGGTTGAAAGTAATAATACAGAAACACCTGAATTAGAGTTTCAATAGCAATTTTATGCAAAAAAAAAAGAAAAAAGAAAAAGAAAAAAAGACAAACATATCAAATAAACTATGCAAGGTTTACTACCATCCTACAGATTTTTAAACATTAGCTTTTAGGTATATGTTATCAATCAGAAAAGAACCTATAAAAGAAAATAAGCAACACACATCTGTATGTTTCTCTGCCCAGTCTCCTTTGTTGTCAGAACAAAAGAGGAGAGAGCAGTCAGTTCAGTGTACTTACTCAAGTATTTACTAACATTGTGGAGTGTATGGGTGAAGGATGACCCTTTTTAGAGTGGGGCCCAATATTCAGTGGGTGGCAATCAGCATTTTGCTGACCAGTGCTAAACCCAGCAATTCAATGTCAGATCACGTCCAGGTACCAGTATTGAATTTCTGGATTTGGGGTGCCGGCTAACACATACTCAATTACGTGCGATAATCATTACTTAACTGGCTATGGGTTACTGCATAAAGATTACTTTTATGCAGTCCTATTTATGCAGTTTACCTGGCCAGTTAAGCTCCGGATATCAACAATTAACTGGCCAAGTTCTGACTCCACCCCCCCAAAATAACCGGTTTTGAGTAAGGTTCTAAGCAGTTATTTTCAACAGCTCTAACTTGTTAAGTGCCACAGGTTTAGCCCTGAATAAGTGATTTAACCAGCCAGGAGTTATTTTTGGCTGGTTATATCAGTTAAATATTGACCCCGTATAAAAGGGTGCCAAACTGGAGCCTATTCTATACAGAAGATGCCTACTTTCCTTCACAGAACAGTATTGTAATAGGTAAAATATGTGTGTATAATTTAGATGTGACTGCTTATGACAATGATAGAGCTGGTGTAAATTTATATGTGAAAATGTGCATCATGCCCATTCTCTGTCTAGACTTTGCCATAACTATGCCCATCTTCAAACTATGTGCCATTACATTTAAGCACCATATTACAGAACTACTCAATGAAAAATATTTCTTCACTCAATGTGTAATTAAACTCTGGAATTTGTTGCCAGAGAATGTGATAAAAGCTGTTAGCTTAGCAGGGTTTAAAAAAGTTTTGGATAATTTTCTAAAAGAAAAATCCATAAGCCATTATTAAGATAGATGGGAAAATCCACTGCTTATTTTTATGATAAGCAGCATAATATCTGTTTTACTGTTCTAGGATCTTGCCAGGTACTTGTGATCTGGAATTTGCCACTGTTGGAAACAGGATACTGGGCTTGATGGACCTTTGGTCTGTCCCAATATGGCAACGCTTATATTCTTATGTTCAGAATGTTGGCATTTATATGCATATGTATACATATATGCTCACATATGAAGGTATTCTGGTCACTTATACATATTATTGATGCCTAAATGTTGGTCCTTCTTTATAATATTAACCCTTATGATAGTAATTGTATAACAAGGTGCCATGAGAAGGCACCTTTCAGAGGTGCCTGTGTAGGTAACATAACATATATAACATAGTAGGTGATGGCAGAAAAAGACCTGCATGGTCCATCCAGTCTGCCCAACAAGATAAACTCATATGTGCTACTTTATATGTATACCTGACCCTGATTTGTATCTACCATTTTCAGGGCACAGGTATTATTTCATGAAGACATGTAAGCACAGGTGGCAGAGAATGAGCCTTGAATATAGGTGTAATTATACCTAAATGAGAGCTGGAGTAAATGAATTCATACACTTTCTCCCTCATTCTATAAACTTGTGCACCCAACTTGATGCATAGCACACAATGTTGTATGATCAAGTTATAGAGTAAGGTCAGCTAAGCATGTAACAATTGAATAATTAGAGGCTAATTGGCTTTAACAATCCATTATTGGCAATGATTGATATTAATTAGTGTTAATGGGCAGTAATTATCAGTTGCACTTGTAACTGGCCTTAGTCCGTATTTTACAAAATGTGTATGCAATTTCAGGGCATAGGCATGGGTGGGGCATGATGGGTCAGGGGCATGCCTGGTACTTACATCTAAATGCAGGAGCACAGCAATCCAGAAACGTGCTCTGTGCAGCACACCCCCAAGAGATCCTGCCCCACCTACCGTGTCACAGCTAAGTAAGGGAGGACAATGGACAGGGTGCAATTTTGGCACTGCCACCGCCCTTCTACCATGTGCAGCTGCAATGACTGCACATCACTAGCTGCAGCTCTGTGTACATCTTATAAAGTACTTGTAGTTACACTCTTAACTATCTACAGTTAGGCATGAGCATTTTCACCAGCCATCTAGATAGTGTAAGTGCTTGCCAATAAAGGGGTCCTTTTTTACTAAGGTGTGCTAATAGATTTAGCATGCATTAATGATTAGCGTATTTTTATCTGATTTTTAATTGCTAAATTATAAGACACCTATTATATTCCTATGGGAGTCTTATCATTTAGTATGCACTGAGTTGCAGTTAAAAGGACCCTGCAGTAGCGGCATGCAGGGCCGTGCCAAGGGTCTCTGGCGCCCCCCTGCAGACTACCAGTTGGCGGCGCCCCCCCCCCCTGCACCTGCCTGGCTCCAAGGCAGCGATTCCCCTCTCTCCCCTGCCCTCCCGCTCCCATGTATGAACTGCCCGCCCTCTTCTCCCCCCCAAGATCCCGTTCCTTTTTTTTTTCTTTTAAATTTACCTTCCTCCGGCAGCGCAGCGACATTGAAGGAGGCGGCGCTCCCAGTCCCGACGTCTCTAGCCTTCCCTTGTTCGCTGCTCACTGCCCCGCCTTCTTCTGACGTCAACGGGATCTTGGGGGGGAGAAGAGGGCGGGCAGTTCCTACATGGGAGCGGGAGGGCAGGGTAAGCACACAGCGGCGGCGCCCCACAGAGGATAGCGCCCCCCTGCGGCGCTTACCCCGCTTACCGCATCTGCACGGCCCTGGCGGCATGGGCCGTTTTTGCCACCCGCTGAAGCCCTTTTAACTGCAGTAGGTGAAAAGGCAGAAAAAAGAAATGGCCATGCGGTAAGATTTCACTAACCGGGCAGTCGTGCAGGGAGGGAGCACTTATTGCACCCCCTCCCACACTGAGGTGGCAATAAGGGCTCCTGCACTAACCCAGTGGTAACTGGGTAGCATGCGGTGCTGCTCGATACTGCTGGGTTAGTGCCTGCAGAAGTATTTTCTTAATATTTCTGCTAGCGCTGGAAATGCCATGCACTGGGGGGTAGAACTACCACCGGTGCCCGCGTTGGGCCGACGGTAGCTCCACATTGGCTTACGGTGGGCTTACTGCTGCTTAGTAAAAGGGGCCCTAAATCTGTTAGCACACCTTACTAAAAGGACCCCAAAGTTAGGTGTATAACTGCAGACTTACACTGTACCTCCAGGAATGTAGTGACCTGGAAACATGCTCTGTGCAGCACTCCCCCATGTGACCCTGCCCTGCCCATTGTGTCACAACCAAGCAAGGAAGGCCAATGGATGGGGCACAATTTTGGCAACCCCAACCTCCCTTGTGCCCTGTGCGGGTGCACTGGACACACGCCACTAGCTAGAGCCCAGTGTACATCTAATAGGCATGAGCATTTACACCAGCCATTTAGATAGCGTAAGTGCTTGCCCCTTAAGTTAGGTGCATAACTGCAGACTTACACTGTATTCTGTAATGACAGTTGCAGCTTTAAGTGATCTACAGAGAATTCCCTCCTTTATGCACATGAAAAAAGCTGTTTAGTGGACCTTTTGCTAAAGGGCATTAAGTCCTAATATGTGTTTATTATGTGAGAAAAGGCTTACTGCAAAACACATTAAAGCATTTTGTGCTATTTTACCTGATAGGGCACTAAACCATGCATTAGCTATTTTTTTTTATATATATACATTTTTAGAGGGTGCATGTCATGAGCGGAGAATGGGTGTAGAAATTCTATCCAGCAAGCGTGTTCCAATTAGCGCACGCTATCTGGATAATGTAAGGTTAAGATGAAAGCACTTTAATGCCTTCTATAAATGCTCGTGCACTCATTTTTCACTGGTTTTGCACACAGGGCCCCTTTTACCAAGCTGCGGTAAAAAGGGCTCTGTGGTAGCGTTGATGCGTGGTTTTGCCATGCACCGATGTCCCTTTTACCACACGCCAAGCAAAGAAATGGTGCCAAAAAACCTCTCTCAGATGGTGTCCACAACAAAGACTTTATTCAAATCGAGAAAATCAGCGACCTGACATGAGTCGTGTTTCGGCCCTATCGGCCTGCGTCATGGGTCTAGGAATTTGTTAGACAGTATATATTCATAGAGCAGTTGGATAGCAGCCAAATCTCATAAGGTTTTGCAAAAAAAACTCACAGGAAACAAATAGCAATCTCTCTGTAACACGCTTGCTACTACGTGGAAAAGCCAGTAAAAGACTTTTTTAAAAAAGGGAAACGGCCCTGACGTAAATGAACCACTTGCCGAACAGCCATTTCCTGGAGGATTCCTTACCTCCACCTATTGAGGAGGCAGTAAGGACTGCTGTGCTCACCTGGCAGTAACTGCTCAGCGCCGAGGGTTCCCTGATTACTTTCAGGTAAAACCCCGGTGCAACAAAATAAAAATGCATTTTCTAGCACCAGAGTTGGCACACAGCAGAAACTGCGACTTCCGCTGGGCTCCTGTGGTAGCCTGGTGGTAGGCCCGATTTGCCACACACCAATGTAGTGATAGCCCTACCACTCTTTAGTAAAAGGGTCCCACTAATGTGAACCTTAAGGCACAACCTGCAAAAAAAAAAGAGAGATAAAACTTATGTTCCTGTAAATCCAGGCTTAATGTGCAGGAAAGTCCTGAATTGGAATGTGCTAAATTCAGATTTTATCGCACTTTAGTAAAAGGGTCCCTTAATAATTTCAATGTGAGTGTGCTAATGCTATCCATCCTCTACCCAAACTCTGTTCCATGCATGCCCATAGCAGTCATTATTTTATGAGGTTTATTATGTGACTATGTGGGCACATATGTGTGAGGTGACTTTATAAAAATTACCTTTTAAGGGAGTAATTTTAGCAAATATTTCAGTTTATAAAGGATGTTTTCAAGTAGAAAATGGCTATTAGGGATTGAGAGATCCTTTTACTAAGGTGTGCTAATGGATTTAGCATGTGCTAAGAATTAGAATGAGCTAAATGCAACACAGCATATTGGGGTTCTTTTACAAAGGCATGCTAGCATTTTTAGCGCACACTAACGATTAGCATGCACTAAATACTAGATACATCCATGGAAATATATTTATTTATTTGCTGCATTTCTACCCCACATTCTCCCACCTATTTGTAGGCTCAATGTGGCTTACACTATGTTGCAAAAGGTATAATCATAAACAGAGTAAGAGGTATGGTCTAATTTAACATATTACTGTGTAAGAAATTAGGTAGATAGGTCAGTAGAATTATTTACATAACACAAAATAAAACAGGTAAGATATAATGACCAATAGTGATAATGTGATTAACATAATCAAATTAGAAAGGATCAGTATTAGTTGGTTTAGATATAGAATGGAATCAAGTCATTAAGGAGGATTTTTATTGTATATTTTTATTTTATATGGGTGTCTCTAGCATTTAGCATGCGCTAAAAACGCTAGTGCACCTTTTTTAAATGACCCCATTATGGGCTAGATTCTATATATGGTACCTGAAAATTCCATGGAGAAAACTAGGCATATTCTGTAAAGTATGTCTAAATTTTATAGAATATGCTTAAATTTCAATGAGGTATATAGAATAAACCAAGTGTCTCTCCACGCAACCAAATTTAGTCACGGCCATTTATGCCATGTTTTACTTGGCATAAATCCCAATGCCTAAATTTTGTGCAGAACGGTGTATTCTATAACAATGTGCATAGATTTTAGAAACACCCACGCCCCATTTATAGCCACACCCTCTTTTCAACTATGCGACTTAGAATTTACCGCACCATATTACAGAATACACTTAGCAAATTATGTGTGGAAATCTTAATTAATGCCACTTAGGGCTGATAATTGCTTGCTAGCATCTAATTGAGAGCGCTGATTAGCTAGTTAATCAATTAAATTCCGTGCATTGTTATAGAATATGCTTAGATATAGAATCCAGCAACATGGGGTGAATTCTATATAAGGTGCTGAAAAAATCAGCACCTAGAAAAAGATCTTTTCGATAAGCTGTGTTTAAAGTTAGGCATAGTTTATAGAATAGCACTTACACCTGGAACTGAAGTCTAACTTTAGGCATGGCCTTTTGCACCAACTGAAATGTAGTGCAAATATATGTGCCTAAATTAGGCATATATCATCTTTATAACAATTCATGTAAATGCTAGGAACACCCCTGCTCCACCCATGACTCTCCATTTCTGCACCACTTTATTTTACTCACGTGTAAAATTTAGGCATGGATCCCATGCCTAATTTTATGTAAGTTCCAATTAAATCTAATTAGTGCCAATAATTGCTTGTCAAAATGCCAATTAATGGCACTAATTGGCTCATTATTCAAATAAATTACATGTGCTAATTAGGCACACACCCAAATTTGTGTGCCCAATTTTTGGTAACTTTTATAGAATTAGGGAGGCTGCATGGCACTTAAGGCACAGTAATTTGTTAGTTCATGCTAAATCTGATAGTGCACCTTAGTAAAAGGACCCCTTTTTACTCAAAATGAGGAGGAAGACAAACCTTTGGAAATTTTGTCCCATGCTATCAATCGTATGCATTATTTCTCAATAATGATCACCATTTATCAATAGGCACACTATTGAAACATATTGGACCAGTAGTGCATGCCATCAATTAATAGTACTATATGCCAAAATACCTTGGGATCATAACACACCAATGTCTTTTTTGTTTTTAAAAGTCCTCAGTGTCACCACTCTGGGATCAATCTTCTCCTATCTAAGTGCTGTCTTCGTCATTGGTTTTACTTCATAAATATTCATTATAGGGCCCTTTTACTAAGCTGCGTAAGGGCCTACATGCGTATAGCGCACGCCAAATCGGCACTACCACCCGGCTAGCTTGAGCCGGGTGGTAATTCTGAATTTGGTGTGTGCCGTATCCTATGTTAGAAAATAATTTTCTACCACAGAATGCTTACCCTCTGTAAACAGCAGTTGGCGCACACTGCATGCTTACCACATGGGTAGCACATGAGACATTACCGCTAGGCCAATGGGTGGTGGTAAGGTCTTAGGCCAAAAATGAACGCACGCTGGTTTCAATTTTAGTCTATCTAGACTGCCCTTCCAAAGCAAAAAAATATTGTCAATATAGCGTCTGTAAATTTTTGCCACCATTTTGAAAGGATGATCTTCCAAAAAGACTTTTTCAAAATGAGACACATACATATTGGCAATGTATGGAATCATAGAGGACACCATTTCTGTACCTTTTATTTGTTGAAAAATCAGGTTTTTTTTTTAGAAAGTGAAATAATTTTGTGTTAAAGCAATGGTGGCAAGAGTAATAATAAAGTGATTGGGTATTCTAAAATTAGTGGCTCTTTCTTTCAAAATGTTCTCAGTGATAGCCAGAGCCTCCAACTGATAACTGGATCCAAGAGCACTGTTTAAAGGTTATTTAGCAAGCTTTGTATTGAACACCATTTACTCAGAAGGCTTAATAAGTTGATTATCTCAAATACATCTCATTAGCAAATGTTGGAATGCTTTCATGTCATATAAATTATAAATAGTTCAGTAAACTCTTTGATATTTCAGTCAGCCTTGTTTACAGTGATCTTTTTGAATTTGTTGGAGGGAAATCCCACTCACTAACACCTTTCTTCCCCAGGTGGAGGCACTAGGTACCAATCATTCCTGAACCAACAAAACCTGCCTAAAGAGCACTTCAGCCAGGTCAGTCCCAGACCCAGGGATGCCCACTATAGTTTCACACTATCATCTCTGACCTGTCAATAATCAAAGAGATTTCTCACCAAATACCACCTGTTCCCTTTTCCCATTATTATTCTACCTCTCTTTATGCACCTAACACCCCTCTTATTCAGGCAGCCCACTCAAGCAGTCGAGCAGTATAGAAAATATGATGTAATATAAGGTAAACTGTAGTGTGTGTCTTCAGCAGTAAAATTTATCAGTAGATAGCTGTGCTGAATTTTTCCTTGCAGACTGGAATCTTATTTTGTTTGTACAAGCGTATACACCCAGTTTCTATATGTCGTGCCTACTGTTCTGCTCCGAAATCCAAGCGTATTCTAACAATGTGCGTAACTTAATTGGCTTAATACACTCACTGTTGATAACAACAAGCAATAATGAACATTAATTGTCAATAATTAGAATTTACATGCACAACTCACTAAGGTGCCCTTTTACTAAACCACAGTGAAAAGCAGCCTGCGGTAGTGCGAGTGGCGCGTGCTGGGCCATTTTTACCGCATCTAGGAAAAAGGGCCTTTTTTAATGGGCCGGAAAATGGACATGCACTAAAATTGAAACCAGCACATATCCATTTTTGGCCTGAGACCATATCACCACCTATTGACCTAGCGGTAAAATCTCACACACTACCCACTCGGTAAGCATGCATCACATGCCAACTGCTGTTTACCTCCAGGTAAGCGGCCCACAGTAGAAAATAGAAAATTATTTTCTACTGTGGGATTCAGCATGCGCCTAATTCAGAATTACCGCCCGGCTCACACATTAGCTGGGTGGCAGTGCCGATTTGGCGCCCACTGTGCGCATGTAGACCCTTAAACAGCTTAGTAAAAGGGCCCCTCAGCATATTCTGTAATGAACTGCACCTAAATTCTAATGTGTGCAGCTCTAAAGGGGTGTGGTTATGGGCATGGAAATGGGCTCTTTGTGGGCATTCCAATATTTACGCACATAGTTATAGAATATGACCCAGCGCGTGTAATACTGCACACAGGGATTTACGCCATGGTTTCATTGATGTATATGGAGATGCATAGTTTTAGGCACTAGGGTATCAACTAAGCATATTCTATATACCGTGCCTAAATCTAGGCGCCGCTTATAGAATATGCTTAGGAGGAAATGTTTACTTTGCGGAATTTTTAGGCGCCTTATATAGAATCTGGCCCATTGCTTTTAATCCTTTCAGGCCCTGCCTCCTTTAACTTAGTAGAATCATCTCCCTCTTCCTTCCCAAGTTGAATTAGCTTTTAGGAACTTCAAATCTGTTCTTAAAAACACATTTCTTCTGTTCTTAAAGACACATTTCTTAAAGACCCAGGTGGGTCAGATACGAGTTAGGTTCTTCCTATATATGCTTTAGTTATGCTTTATTGTCATCTGTCCTGTTATTGAACTGGAGTTTCTTTCCTGATTTCTATTTTTGAATTAAAAACTGTTTTGACCTGTGCACCAGAGAAAATTCAATGCACTCCCCCCCCCCCCCCCCCCCGATATTCAGCCGGCAACAATCAGTGTTATTTAAACATTGATTGTCATCAGCTAAATTGTCCCCCAATATTCAGTGTCAGGCCATGTTCAAGCACAGGCACTGAATAACAGGGGATAATTTAGGGTGGGCAGGCTGCCAGAGATAATGCGGACCGGGCCGATATTCAGCCGTGCCCACATAAGAAAGTTATGTGGGCCTTGGCTGAATATCGGGCTCGATCCTGCATTAAAAATAAAAGTATTTCCCCCCCCCAATATGTGGCCTCCCCCCAACAACAGCAGCCCGAGTAGCCCCCATGCAATTGGTCCCCAACTACAGCCCCCCCCCCCCCCAGGCAGCATCCCCTCACCTGCTCAGAATGGGACTCCTTGGGCCTACCTGACCTCCCTGGTGGTCCAGTTGGGTATCAGGGGCAGAAGCGAACTCCTGACCCTAGCAGCAACTTTTTCAAAATGGCTGCAGTGACCTATCATGACAGCCTCGCAGTACTGAAAGTACCATGAGAGATTGAGGCAGCTATTTTGAAGAAGTTGTCGCAAAGACATGTGTGAGGGGGATTTGCTTCTACCCCAGATGCCCTGCTGGACCACTAGGAATGTTAGGTAGGCCTGCAGGGATGCTATCCTAACCAGAGGGTTGGGGAGGGGATGGTGATGCTACCTGGGGGAGGGGGCTGTTGCAGGGGGACTGCCCCGGTGGGCGGCTGTTGTGGGAGGGGGGCACATATTAGGCGGGTGCCGGGAAGGGGGAAAATACTTTTTTTTAATGCGGGTCCCGGCCTGATATTCAGCCTGGGCCCGCATAAGATAAGCAGTTGAATTTAGGACAGATGAATATTGCCGGTGCCCAAGTCCCAGCTCCTCTCCATTTCCGCCCCTGACTAGACTCCTTTTTTTTGGGGGGGGGGGGGGGTCAGTCAGAGGCTATATTCAGCGGCTCTCACTGCTTTAGTGCTGCCACTGCATATTGTCCGTTGGGCAACAACAGGCCATTTAAACAGGCAGGAGAGGCTCCTGCCCGCTTAAATTGCTTACAATATCGGCCCCAATTCTATGGGCCCTCTTTACTAAGGTGTGTTAGTGTTATTAGCACACCTACACATAGCGCATGTGCTAACCATGTAAGCGCCTAAAGAGATATTGTAGACATGTACATGGTTAATGCGTGTACATGGTTAACGCACGTTAAAAATGTTAACGCACCTATAACGCTGCTTAGTAAACAGTGCCCTATATGTGCACATCAATATACAGGGTAATGCTAACTGGATAAAAATATTCAATTGACTTTACCACCTATTAAGCTATTGATTGTTGGCCCCAGTTTGACTTTATTTTAAATATATTACTAATGTATACTGCAGTTAACATTAAGAATTTTAGCAACTGTGCAAACTCATCCAAACCATGAGACATTTTCCTATTTTTAATTTGATTTAGTTCATATGCCCTCAATTTTCACAAGCTAGTGATTTCCTTCAGAGAAAAGACAACATTGTGGAAATTTACAGAATGAAAGAGACCCTGACACAGACCTTTATCTTACCTTGATAAATTATTGGTCATCCCCATGAGTCACAGTTTTATACTAGTAGAAATATTTTATAACCATATCTTGTGGACAAGGCAGTCACACATGTTAGCCTCTGATCCTGAGAATCACACAGAAAAGTTAACTGATAAGATTATGCATGGAGAAATAGAGAAAAGCTACCTTGAACCGGGTAAAGGCTACCTCTATTTTTCCAGCACATGCTACAATTTTCACTGTGGATGTAACTTTTTTTTTACAACTCCAGAACGCTGCTGTCACCTAGGCCTGCCATTTTCAAATGATAAAACTTGACACATTTATTCAAATTATTATTAGCACTATTTTGCGTATTATGTTTATTCTCAATAATTATCACATTTAGACTGCATCTACATTCAAATTGAAGATAATCATTTTCTCATATTTTTCCTCTCCAGCTTATACTGAAGTGGGTGGCATGCTTTATGAGGGTAATTTTAAAACAGGGCACCTAGGTTAATTGAGAAGGAAGGTGCCTATTTGTAACCTATTTTATAAAGACACATTGGCACTTTGTGTCTTTATAAAATACTAGCACAAAGTCCCACAGAAATTGTATGCACATTGAGGCTATAGACATTTATATCTTCAAGGGAGCAGTAATAGATGTTAATAATTAAAGTACACCTGTATATATGTGAATTTTATAAAACACATGTGTAAATCGTGATTCCACCCATGGTCAACCCAAACTCTATCCCTGAGCAGCACATCTACTCTTCAAATACACGCCATTTGCACAGAATGTACTTTTAGGCATGACCTAATTTTATGATTTAAATTTTATAATATATATGTATAAATTCCAATTAATGCTTAATTTTGCTCATTAGTGCTACTTAATCCATTGACCTATGTACAGTCTCTATAAATATGCTTGCATTTGGTCAATTTTGACATGGACATCTTTGGTTTCGAAAATTGCCGAAAATCAGAAACATCCATGTCTAGGGACGTCCAAATCTAGGGATGGCATAATTTAAGGATTTGGATGTCCCTGATGGTATTTTCAAAACGAAAGATGGACATCCATCTTGTTTCAAAAATACGGGTTTCCCTGCCCCTGGATTTGGACATTTTGCAAGGACGTCCAAATCGCAACTTGGACATCCCTTTTGAAAATGCCCCTCAGTGTCTCCTAACCAAAACATTAACATGTGACTTACTGCATGTTAATAGAGTTTGAAATACAAAGGAGGGGAAACACTTACGGCTTCTGTGCTAACTCGTGGTAACCAGGCAGTGCATAGCACTGCCCGATTACCGCCAGGTACACACCGGTGCTACAAAAATAAAAATGTTTTTGTAGTGCCAGATATGATGCATTCTGGGGGGTGGGAACTACTACCGGGCTGTTGCAGTAGCCTAGTGGTACTTCCCTTTTAGTAAGCGGTAAGCCCATGTTGCGGATTTGTAAAAGGACCCCTCAGCTTAGTAGAAGGGCCTCATTGTTACCAGCTAATCTTACCTTTAACATACTCCATTTAATGAAATACCCCCCTAAAATTTCTGAACAAAATATGTACAAACATTGACCACAAAAAGGAAGAGCTTTTCTTTGATCAAAGGTTCTCAATACCCTATCTTTATTCCTCTCAGATAGAAACTCTACCAAACAGGTAGCTCTGCTTGGAATATTCAAACATCCTGCCCTTCACTTTCTGCTTCCCTTGAAATTTTCCTACCAGCTAAAGAATACAATTAAAAAAAATAATAATATGAGTAAAAAAACAAACAAACCCTCCAATTTCCACCCAAATATTTCTTAATCAACCCCAATGGTGACAGCAGTCTAGTTTTATGGACTTTGAGAATCCTCTAATTTTTTAAATTGATTCTCCAACACTTCTACATGTTGATGCAAACCTAGACTGTCTTTCATTGGAACTGAACCTAGTCCTTGATGTAAATCTACCAATGAGTGCACTTTAACCATAGAATCCTCCATCTTAGACCATCTGGTATCCTGTTCTCCCAACATTGCTACAGTCTCTTTGGAGAAAAAAAGATACGTTTCTACTAGACTTTGAAGAAAAGAATCTATCCAGCTTATAATCGAACGAGAAAAACGCCCAAGTTCCGACCTAAATCGGGAGATGGGCGTTTATCTCACAAAAACGAATAAAGCGGTATAATCGAAAGCCGATTTTGGACGTTTTCAACTGCACTCCGTCGCGGATGCGGACAAAGTTGATGGGGGCGTGTCAGAGGTGTGGCGAAGGCGGAACTGGGGCGTGGTTATCTGCCGAACAGAGATGGGCGCATTTCACAGATAATGGAACAAAAGTATGCGTTTTTAGCTAGAATTTAGGGCACTTTTCCTGGACCCTGTTTTTTCACGAATAAGACCCCAAAAAGTGCCCTAAATGACCAGATGACCACTGGAGGGAATCGGGGATGACCTCCCCTGACTCCCCCAGTGGTCATAAACCCCATCCCACCTCAAAAAATGATGTTTCACAACTTTTTATTTTGACCCTCAAATGTCATACCCACCTCCCTGGCAGCAGTATGCAGGTCCCTGGAGCAGTTGTTAGGGGGTGCAGTGGACTTCAGGCAGGTGGACCCAGGCCCATCCCCCCCTACCTGTTACAATTGTGCTGCTTAATGCTTAGTCGTCCAACCCCCCCCGAACCCACTGTACCCACATGTAGGTGCCCCCCTTCACTCCTTAGGGCTATAGTAATGGTGTAGACTTGTGGGCAGTGGGTTTTGAGGGGGATTTGGGGGGCTCTACACACAAGGGAAGGGTGCTATGCACCTGGGAGCTCTTTTACCTTTTGTTCTGTTTTTGTAAAAGTGCCCCCTAGGGTGCCTGGTTGGTGTCCTGGCATGTTAGGGGGACCAGTGCACTACGACTCCTGGCCCCTCCCACGAACAAATGCCTTGGATTTATTCGTTTTTGAGCTGGGCGATTTCATTGTCCATTATCGCTGAAAAGCAAAAACGCCCAGCTCACAACTTGGCGAATAAAACATGGACGTCTAATTTTTTCAAAAATACGCTTGGGTCCGCCCCTTCACGGACCCGTTCTCGGAGATAAACGCCCATGGAGATAGGCGTTTCTGTTCGATTATGCCCCTCTAAGTGAGATACTTTTCTCCATATATCAAGCAACTGTATATCGGTAGATTTTAAACTCAGATTCACTACCAAAAACTATATTGGAAAAGGAAATTACCACAGTGAAAGCCAGTTTCTCCAGGGTCTTCCAATGCAGAGCTTCCTAAACTACTAAGGGTGGTGGATCGAGCATCTGGAGGAGAAAGTACAGCACTCAAATAGGGTGGAGGAGAAGTTCTATCAAGGAAACTCAAAGAGGCTCCAGAGTTCTGGGATGAAACAGACAACACAGATGACATTCCAACTGAGGTGATATGAGGGCTCATATCTTGAGAAGACTGTAGATGTTAATCCATAAATTCAACTATAGCCGCCAATGGAACAGTCTTAGGATGTGCCCTCCTCTTCCCCATTAGGTAGATTGAAAAAAATGAGAATAGAGTAAAAAAACAACTATAGCTCCTACTGGCACCTAGTGATCTAGCGTGCCCCTTTGGTCATGCCCCTTAAGTCATACACCAATGATCACACACCACAGCTGTGTGCTATGAAAGGATAGTAGATTTTAAAGAGGTCACCGATGACATCATCACTCCTCGACTCCAACACTGAGGACCCGGTCTCCACTGTCTCCTCTGTTGGTCCTCGGCATTGCTGAAGATGGTATGAAAGATAGCCAAAGCAAGCTTTCCAGTCCTCTCAAAATTGTTGCAGAAATGCAGTGCATTTTAAAGAGGCCACCACTGATGTCACCAACACCAATGCCGAGGACCCAGTCTCAGCTCTCTTCTCTATTAGTCCTTGGCAGTACTCTAGATGGCAACAGTCAGCCAAAGCACGCTTTCCAGTCCTCTCTGCTATTGAAAAGTCTTACACACTCTCTAGCACTATTCAGCTATTGCCAGGGTGCAGCATGGCAGTTCTATGCAGCTTTATGAAGAATAAATGATATTCAGCCTGTTATCCAATAAAAAACCTAAGTGATTTAAATTACTCCTCCCCCCCTTAGAAGCTACACCAATATGGATAAGTGCTTTTGAATATCAAGTCTCTAGGTGTCTATTTTGTGTGTGCACTTACTTGCTGTCTTTGTTATCAGATTTGTGAGGGGAATTAGCCATATGTTATTGAAATAGTTATCAGAAATTATTATAAAAAAACATTATTTCTGGAAAAGAGCAATTGTAGAAACAACATTACCAATCTGGAAACCAGATGAGTCACTTCACACTAATCTTTATTATATTACTGTAAACTACAATCAAAGCTATTCTTATTTGGTATAGAAAATAAAAATATGCAATTGCTTTTTGTTGTTCTGATAGCAAGATCTTATGATTGTCATATGAATAATGCTTTGAGAAGGTCTTTTACTAAAGTATGTTTAAGTTTTTGCACTTAATGCACCCTAACAGCATAAATCAGTGCACATTAGGTACTGATAAAGATCGGACTCCAACCTCAATTGGTAGAGCATTCTAGCCAGACAACAGCCATGGTGAAGATCAGAGAAGCCTGTCCTTAGGAAGGATAGGGAAAGAGAACATAGAGCTGGGGGAAGGAGGCTGGAACTGAGAGGGAGGGAGAAAATATTTGCATGTGAGTGTGTGTGTGTGTAGGAAAGGGAAATGGGGAGGAGAGGAGATGAGAACAAAGTGGAGAAGAGGAGGTTGCTATCCTATCAGTGCATGTGTGCACAAGAGGTAGGTAGGTGGGTGGGGTGAAGGGCTAGGTGTAAGTGGGCAGTATGTGTATGTATGTGGGTGGTACAGGTGTAGGATATGAGCCTCTCAGCATAAACATGTTGTGATTCCTTTACCCATATATTCAATTTCTTAAAACCCTACCCTCTTGTACCCCACTCCCACCCCACCTTCATTTTCTTGCCCCCCTCATTTTCAGACCCTTCCCCTACTTTTTATTTCTCTCTCTTAATTCCAGTCTCTTCCCCCACCTCCATATTCTCACTCCTCCTTCCCTTTCAGTTCCTCTGCCAGTGGGGTATGGTGTCCCTGCTGGCATACTCCTCTCCCCACTGGCCAGACTCCAGCCATCTTTGCTGGTGCACAGCCTTCCTCTTTTCCTCTGCTGGTGGGCTTGGGGTCCCCACCATCAGCTGCTGCTTCTCTTCCTCATGGTGGAGCATTCCTTTTGTTGTAATACATAGGTTTGCACAAACACAAACAAACCTATGTGTACAAACGGACAGACAAAGAGACAGACAGATGGGCCAGTCACAATATACAGCAGTTCTTGGATGAAGCACATCGAACAAGCAAGCAGTAGTGAGCTAAAGAGAGCAAAGGAAAAATTAAAACACATTTTTAAAAAAATTGACTATCTGTATGTAAGATATTGATGTAATAATCCAACAATAATGTACATTTTGCAAGATATAAAGAAAGACAAAGGAATGGCCGTGTGTACATTATTAAACAATGCACAATGAAAACCAGACAGTAAATGAAAAGTCAACAATTGAATGACATGACATGAAAATAATCAAGTGAAATAATAATGTATAATAAGGTTGCTTAGGGTGTCATTTGCAATTGAAATCCAAATAAAGTACCTGAGGCCTGAGTAATTGTAGGTTTTATATGCAATATAACAAGAAAAAAAATGTTTGACTACCTTAGCATGTGCACACAAAATGAGATGTAAACTTGAAGCAGTGTTAAGGGAATCAAACTTGCCACTGGGGACTTCCACAAAGCTCAGGATAATTAATTCCCATAGCTAACAGAAAGTTTGAAGGGCTATGTGTCACAAGCCTAATGCCATCTGTTACAACAATTAGGGTTATGAGAATCTGTTATTGATAAGGATATGGGGGAAGCCACTGCTTGCCCCAGGATTGGTAGCATGGAATGTTCTACTAATTGGTTTTCTGCCAGGTACTTCTGACCTGGATTGGCCACTGTTGGAGGCAGGATACTGGGCTAGATGGACCATTGGTCTGACCCAGTATGGCTATTCTTATGTTCCAATAGAATAGAGTAATCATGGTAAGCAGGCAGCAAGAGTGAAAGAGGGAATCTCAAATAAGGTTGTGATCTCACATGTGAGTGCCAAGTCCTCACCACCATGGATGATGTCACCATAGCTGGGGTCAGCCAGCTGGGTATGTCCTACTTATTTTACTCAGTTAAGTAGTTTATTGTACCATTCCTTGTTATAATCTCACAAGTCTTGTAGCCTGGTTCCCTGTCTCTGTAAACATCTATGCCACAGAGACACATGGGTTAGGCATGCCGCTCCAGGATTCCACTCTTCAAGTAGCATGATGCTGTTGCCTTAAGACCTCTTTGATACCTGTTGTCACATCCAGTTGCGCCCAGACATTCATGAGTTTACAAATGGGGGAAAAAGGAAACATACCATTTTGTTACTCTATAAATGTGCACATTTCAATGTGTGTTTCTTTGGAATCATCAGAGGACATAAGTGGCAGTTTTCTGTATTGCAGCCAAAAGCTGTTGTACCACTCTTGATGGAATACTTTGACAGGTGGAAGGCCAGGCTTTAAGGTTTCATGGAAACAATCTGAAATGAAGCCAAAGGCATGCAGTATTCAGACAGATGCTTTGAGCAATAATTACAAGCTGACTCTGTGCTGAAGTCCTGGCCTTCTGCTCAGGAATTTCATGTATACGTCCATGTTACAGGTACTAATATAATGTATATGGGTGCTATGAATCCCTTTCTGTTTCAAGCCTTCAGGTGAACAGATGTCTAGCTCAAAAGAGATGGAAGATGGGCAAAGCAGCATCAGAAAGGAAGAAAAAGCAGGGGTATCATAGCCTGGATGCTCTCCAGCCAGTGGCACTCCAGGAGTGATGGATGGGCTGCAAGAGCCAGGGAAACAGCAGTGGATAAAGGAGGACAATCCAGGCAGTGAAGAGGAAGTCAAGTGGGTCAAAAAGACAGAGAGAAATCCCTTGATCTCCTTGCCGATCAACTCCTGAAACAAATCAGTCGGCTGCAACAATATGTTGCAGGCATTTGGGCAAACCTGTAAGCTTTAAGCACAATGTTGGAGGGTATAGTAGATCCTATTGCTCCACCTGATTCCTTCTTGCGTCCACCCTTGCTCACTTTCCTTCTTCTCTGTTTTCAATTCCTCTTGCCATACTTGAGCCTACTCACTATAGCATTACCCAGGCAGGAGTGCTCTTTATTTCCAGACTTTGCAGAAGCTGTCAGGCAAGTCTGAGTAGTGGCAGCAGTGGTAAAGGCTCCCTCCAACACTGAGTTATAAAGCACAGCTGCAAATGCTGCAGCATCTTGCCTGATAAGTGTGAGCCAATGGGCAACCTGCAAACACTAATACTGTTTTATATATTCACTGTAAATAATTAAGCACTTACCAACTAGAAATTTATACTAGTAAATTAGTTTTTTGCTGCCAGTGCCTACTGATATCCCTAGGGGTGCCAGGGATCCTGCTGTTGGGCTGCTTCTCCCTCTCAAAACTTTCTGGCCTTCAAGAGGAGAATGTGTATGGGCCAGATTGTGAAGCATGCAACAGTGGATGAAGGTATCCCATGCATTGTAAATATGGTAAAGGAGCTCTCTCTCCTCCTCCTATCCAAACATCTGAAGAGCATTTTCAACAGTCTAAAAAGTCCTTTCAATAGCTGCTTTGATCTAATATTTTAGGTTGCATTTTAGAGCTTGCCATAATATCAGTCTACAGCACAGACTCCAGTTAAGGGAAGCCTCTGTTTTGTGTTTAATTCCCTCCATCCCACCTTATCTCCCACCCATCCCAAGGTTGACCTTTGCTTTATAGGCTCTCCAGACAATTAGGAAGAAGACATTGTAGGTTGAAGTAGATTTTCTTTTGGCTTTTTTTTTTTTCAATAAGTGCTGTGCCTGATTTATTTATTTTAGGAAAGGGTTAATTTAAATTCTAATTTTATATTGCTGGGAAAACTGCTGCTTTATATATTTTTTTTCCTTAGAGAGGACTTAGTTTAATTTTCTCTTTAAAGAGCTTCTTTGCTTGCTTGCTCCAGGATTTCTTTTTACCTCCTGTTCACAAGTAGAGATGATCTATATAATCTCTTTTGAAGTCCTCACACTTCTGAGGGTTAGACCTTACACAAAAGAAGACAGATGATATTTTTAGCCTATAGGACAGCTGAGGAGAAATTATGGACTTTGGTAAGGATTTTTTTCTGTTTTCTTTCTATGAGTGCAAATACTTCTGCAATAGCAGTATGGCTGAGAAACATCATCAAGCTCATTTTCAAAAGAGATAGACATCCAAAAAGCGACATAAGTCAGCATTTGGACATTCATCTCACAGAAACATCCAAACCAGTATTATCAAAACCTCTTTTTGGACGTCTTTCTCTGAAGTACGTCAGAAGGATGTCCAAATCTGAAGGGGGCGTGCTGAAGGCGGGACTTGGGCGTTCCTAACATATGGATGTCTTTCAGCAATAATGGAACAAAACAAAGATGTCCAAGACTAAAACTTAGACTTAGACCTGTTTTTATAACAAATAGCTGCAGTGGGACTTGACCCCACTTCCCCAGGATCAAAGTCAGCTGCACTAACCACTAGGCTACTCCTCTGCTCCACAAAAAAAGGTGCCCAGTCTAGCATCCTTCTGGTCACGGCCACCATCTTGTCGCATTGTTTCTTCACCTTCAGATCCTCGGACATCATCACCTCAAGGTCTCTCTCCCGAGTCGAGCTTACTAATTTCTCCCCTCCTATCTGGTATCTCTCTTTTGGGTTTCTGCACCCCAAGTGCATCATTCTGCACTTCTTGGCATCAAATTTTAACTAAGACCTATATCAAGAAACCTCTTAGCATTAAAACCTAACTATACCTTATCCCAGTGCACTGTGTATAACTACATTTTTTTATTTTTAAATATGCTGTTCTCAGTGGAGGGGGTATTGTCCACAGGATTCACGTGCAGTCTTCACTGCTTCAACCCCTTGTTGAACATCATTGCACACCTCCTTCTTACCCTAATCTCGATGTTTTCAACATGCAACATATAATCAATATAGCAAGGACTTCCAAAGTATTTGTAATGGATGTTGCTACTTAGTTTGTTCCGAAGTCAACACTGCTCAAATCTGTTGATGTTAATGTCCTGTGGGGATCATCCTTGGTGAAGTTAAAAACGGAATCATAGTTCACTGGTCCCTTAGTGCGGGACTGGAATTCTCACTCAAAGCCGATGTTCCTGGTTCCCTGGTTCCCTACATGCTCGGCATGTTTTGCATTGTGCGTCCTCAGGGGAACACCATGTGAGCTGAAAATATAAATTGCCAACATCAAACTTGTATCTTTAACAACTGCTTTATCCCAAAAATTCCAAAAAGCACATCCTGCACTAAAGTCTTCATAAAATGTGCTTGTCTACATAATGAATACATTGTTTTCAAAACATATTGCTTTTAAATCCTACATTTCAGCTAACCTGTGGTGGTACTTAGCCGCTTTTCAAACCAACCGTTGAATGGATGCCGGTACATGCGCCCTACTTATATAGTGACGTGGCATCTCCACCCACTATTTTTGAAATTCATGATACCCACTCTATCTCTTTATTCAAGCCACGTGGAGTGACAGTCTGCCAGTAGTAGATGAACCGCTGTTCTCTTCAAATCAGCATAGACATGATGTCACCCGTAAAAACTCCCTGTGATCTGGTCCAGTACTATAAATTTAAGATCTGTATTGCTGTGGTTCATTTCTGCCCAGTGAGACACTAACAGGGCTTCTTTCTTTCGGGTCCTGAGGTTGTTAAGATGTTCCGCAATCCGATCTTTGATTCTTCGCCTCGTTTACCCAATGTACCATTTTGAGCAGGGGCATATAATCCCATATATGACTCGTGTTGATTCACAATTGGTGTTATGTTGGAGGTTATACCTGTGCCCTGTCACAGGGTGTGTAACAGCAGACGTTTTCCAAGCATAACGACAATACACGCATTTTGAGCAGCTGTCATGGCCCCCTACCTGATCCATGGTGTTAGAGGTGCGTCCATAGGTTAGTAGTTCCCCAATATTCCTTGCTCTTTTATAAGCAAAGCTCACTTCTGTGGTTATGTTGTTCAGTTGTAAAACTGATCAGTGTTTTCTAATAATTTTTTTTAAATCTGGTCAGTCAGAGGCGAATAAGGTAGGACACATACCATTCGATCCAGTGCCTGTGCGTTGGTGCTGGGGTTTAGCAACTATTTTCGCTCAGCATTTCGTGCTTTCTTGCTGGCTTTCTTCAGAGTTCTCCTGGGATTCCCTCTGCTACTCAATCTTTGGTATAGCATGCCTGCATGGTAATCATAAAGTTCTTTTGTCTGGCATGTTCGTCACACCCGCAAGAATTGGCCCGTAGGAATCCCATCCTTCTGAGGTCTAGGATGCAAGCTGTTGTAATGTAAAATGCTTTGCCATGGTGATCAGGCGGTGGCATGAAGTGTGGCCAATGTCGTTGCCCCCAAGTGAATGAGTAGGACATCTGGATGGGGTGCGGCGTCCAGTAGCCGAAAGACAGATGGCATAAGCTGGTGCCATCTCATGCCAGGAATCCCGATCCATGTAAGTGTCGCCCCCTTTCTGTCCAACCCTAGGTGCAGGCCCGTGTCTGGAGCTGTCAAGCGCTTGCAAGCATTGGAAATTTAAGATTGTCCAATGATCCACACAGCCCCTGGGCGTGGCTGGAGACCTGCAAAAGGAAGGAAGAGGTTAGCTGTATTGTTCCACAGTCAGGGGTGGTCTGATGTAAGTTTGGTAGGCTGTGGATTTCCAGCGGCCCAGCTGTTTGATGGCATGGGCGGAGAGGCCACGCCGGAATGCAGTAGTCGCAGCACCTATACAGAAAGAATGAGTCCCGTAGTTCTCGAGGCACTGGCCAGTTCGCAGGAGAGCTTGTCTAAAGACAGCCGTAAACTGGAAGTGTGTGAGGGGGCTGGCGTCCTGAGCAGGAAAAGGGGAGAACCCGCTGGCAGTCTAATCTTTAAGTATGATGCAAGGTTGGCTAGCGGGCAGGTCGGTAAGTCCGGGATGCCATGTAGGGTAACGGTTACGATTGTGGTTGTGACCCCTCTCAAACTTACCTTATTTCTGGTGGTCAGCTTCTGAGCTGGCTTCTGTCTGTCCTTCCTGAGTTAGCTCTGTCTCTGTATGCTGGCTGCTCCCAGCATGGTTCTAATTGCTTCACTATACTGCACCTGTGTGTGTTGCCTGAGTTAGCTCTGCCTATGTCTCTGTGTGCTGGCTGCTTCTAGTGTGGCTCTAATTACTCCACTATACTGCACCTGTGTGTGTTGACCTCTCTGTGCTTCAGTATGCTTTCTGCCTGAGCCCTGTAGCTGTGACATCAACAGTCAGGCCCTTGATAAGGAAGTAGTTCTTTGCAAACGCCAAAAGTCCAGGTTAGTGTTTGGTGCTGTTAGCACTTCTGCCTTGTCTTGCTTGCCTTGAATCCTATCCTGATTCCAGTCCTGTTGGCTCCCTTTCCCTCCTGTATGAGAACTCTGTATTCCTGGTGCAGTTAGTACTTCTGCCTTGCTCTTGTCTGGGTGCCTGGTGGCACTTCTGAATCCTGACTGCTTTTGGCTTCCTTTCCCTCCTGTCTGAGTACCCTGGACCCCTGTCTGTCTTGTTTTTGTCTAGGTGCCTGTGGGCACTTCTGAACCCTGTCTGCCCTGCTTTTGTCTAGGTGCCTGTGGGCACTTCTGAATCCTGATTCCTGGTGTTCCATTCTGCTAGTTCCAGTACCAGTTTTCCTCCAAGCCCTGATGGCTGCCTGCACCCGGGGGCTCAACCCCCGGGGAACGGCGGCTAAGTGTAGGTGAAGCCTAGGTCCAGTCCCGTGTGTTCCTGTCTAGTGTGTTCCGGTCCAGTGTGTACCAGTCCAGTGGGTTCCAGTCCAGTGTGTTCCAGTTCAGTGCGTACCAGTCCGGTGTGTTCTAGCCCAGTGTTGGTTGATGGGTTTTGCCTGCTGCTGCCTCTCCTTGTCAGCAGCCCAAGGGCTCAAGATTACTCCAGAGTTTTGAACCTGAGAACCTAACACTCAACAGAAGAGACCCTTCCAGATATGGATGTAGGGACAGAGATATGCTTTTCAGAAAGCACAGCACTCTGACCCTGACCTGGAAGCCCTGCAGCAGAGGGCTGATCAGCCAACTGATGTGACTTATAAAGATAATAGCCCATGAAAAGGGGGCTTGCTGTACAGAGAGACTAATCCTATTAATCCTAACAGGCCCTGGTGTCATGCCCACAGAGGTCTTTGCAATCTGTAACGGCCACGGGGCCTTTACAATCTGTCACAAATTCCGGGATTGTGAGCTCTTGAACTGCAGCTGAAGCTGTGAAAGATAGGTCACCCGGGCTGGCACAGAGCAGGAGTCAGAATAAATCAGGACTAGGCAAGACAAGACTAGAATAAACCAGGAGACTAGACAAGGCTAGACTAGGCAAGTCAGAGGGTACAAGGTACAAAAGACAAGACAAGGACTGGATCCAGATGAGGCAAGGAAAGAAAGGCAAAGGGGCTAGAACTGGAACCCAGACAGAACAAGACAAGACTCGGAACTAGATTTAAAAATTCAAGACAAGATCAAGGCAAGGGCTAGATCCAGACAGGGTTGGACTGGATGAGACAAGGCATGACTAGGCACAACTGGACAAAGCACACCGGCAAGACAGAAGCTGGATCCAAACAAGGCAAGAAAGCAAGGCAAAGGGCTAGAACATGGTAAAATACAGGAACAAGGCTAGAACTGGGTTCAGGCACGATAAGGCTAGGCAAAGCAAGAAATGGATCCAGAAACGAGAGAGCAAAACAAGTCAAGGCACAAGAAAAAGCAGGGCAGGAGCTAGGCAACAAGAATAAATTTCTAGAAGCAAGACTATAGACAAGGTAGAGATGGTACTTGGCTTGGCAGGGACAGGAACCAAGAGCAGGACTTGACATGGCAGGAACAGGATCCAGGAACAGGACTTGGCTTGACAGGAACAGGATCCAGGAACAGGACTTGACAGGAAAAGGATCCGGGAACAGGATTAAGCAGGAACAAAAGCCAGGAACAAAACTTGACTGTAGCAGAAACCAGTAATGGAGTTTTGGCTGTAGCAGGAACCAGGAACAGAGCTTTGGCTGTAGTCAGAAACAGGAATATAGCTTTGGCTGTAGCAGGAAACAGGAACAAAGCTTTCGCTGTAGCTGGAACCTGGAACGGAGCTTTGTCTTTA
Source organism: Microcaecilia unicolor (assembly GCF_901765095.1). Taxonomy (NCBI): domain Eukaryota; kingdom Metazoa; phylum Chordata; class Amphibia; order Gymnophiona; family Siphonopidae; genus Microcaecilia; species Microcaecilia unicolor. Next base: position 422,832,803 of record NC_044031.1, read on the forward strand.
GCAGAAAGCAAGAACAGGGTTTGGCAATAGCAGAAAACAACAACAATGTTTGTCAATAGCAGAAAGCAGGAACAGGGTTTAACTGTAGCAAGAGTCAAGAGCAGGGCTAGACTGTAGCAGGAGCCAGAAGCAGAGTCAAACTGTAACAGAAACCAGGAGCAGAGATTGGCTATAGCAGGAGTCAGGCTTTCAGAAACATGGTTCAGAAGCAAGGCACACAGGAACAAGGATTCAAGGACATAATTCACAGGAACAAAGCTAGACAGGAATCAAGGCATACAGGAGTAAGGTTTCCATGAATAAGGTTTGCAAGAGCAAGGCTTTCAGGTACAAGACTCATAGGCAGGAACAGGATTACTCAGGAGTAAGGCTTCAAGGACAAGACTCACAGGAACCAGACTAGGCAGGAACAAGAAACACACAGGAGTAAAGCTTCAGGAGCAAAGCTTACAGTAACAAGGCTTTCAGGTACAAGACTCATAGAAACACAGGTAGGCAGGAACAAGACTATACAGGAGTAAAGCTTCAGAAACATGGTTTACAGAATCAAGGCTTTAAGGTACATGGTTCAGAAACAAGACACATAGAAACAAGGATTCAAGGAGAAGGCTCACAAGAACAAAGCCAGGCAGAAAGGAATAAAGCCAAGCAGGAATTGGATCCAAACAGGGAATACAAATACAAGGTTTAGAGACTTTTTGCAAAGGCAAAAAATGAAAGTTCCAAGGTGCATTATAAAGGATTTTGTTGATGATGTCTTGACTTGGAATGAGGCTTGGATGCAGGAACACTAGATCAAGGCTTGGATGCAGGAACACCAGACCAAGGCTTGGATGCAGGAACACCAGACCAAGGTTTGGATAACAGGCAAACAGGTAGCAGATGCATCTGCAGGAAAAAGGCAGTCTAGAGAAGTCACAGAGTCATATCACTGGAAAAAGGTGAGACTGGGCACAAGAGCACGGCCACTGAAGTGACACCTGAACAGCAGGCAAGCAGCTTATAGTGCCCAAAGCATACAGAGAACAACTCCTACAGATTCTAGTAGCAGGACATCAGGGATCGACATGCACATGCACTATATTGAAACAGAATTTCTATTGGCCAGGAGTATCTCGAGTCGTAGGTGACTATTGTTGAACCTATGATGCATGCCAAAGAGTGGAGAAGGCCCAAGATCATCCCGTGCACCCATGAAACCTTTACCCATTATCAGTGAGCCATTTGAGAGAATAGCTGTGGATATAGTGTAGCCTCTAGCTGTCCCTAGCTGGACCGGGAAAAGGTATATATTGATAGTGGTGTACTTTGCTACCAGATATCCTGAAGCGGTAGCCTTATCCTCAATAGAAGCTGAGAAAATTGCCACTGTGCTACTAGAAATATTTTCCTGGATAGGGCATCAATGAAAGATATTCTCAGATCAAGGAACACAGTTTATGTCTGAGCTGATCCAAAATCTGTGGATACACTCTGGAGTAAAATCTGTACGTACCACCCCATATCACCTTGAAACTAATGGGTTGGTGGAGAGATTTAATGGGACATTAAAGCATATGTTAAAGGCTTTTGTAAAGTCAGGAGACCAGGACTGAGAAAAGTACTTGACCTACCTACTGTTTGCATACAGAGAAGTACCCCAGGAGTCTACCAGGTTATCCCCATTCAAGCTGCTTTATGGCTGGAGGGTGAGAGGGCCCATTGACCTAATAAGAAAACATTGGGAAGGGAAGGTTGACTCCTCTGACACTCTTGTAATTGAATATATAGTCAATATGTGGCAGAAATTAGAAGACCTCATGGACTTTGCCAGAGATAACTTTCAGGTAGCCCAGACCAAGCAAAAGACCTGGCATGATTGTAAAGCCCGAAACAAGAGTTTTATGAGGGCCAGTAGGTACTTGTTTTAGTCCCAGTACATCAGAATAAGCTTCAGGTTAGCTGGGCGGGACCTTACAAAGTCATAGGTCACCTTAATGATACAAATTATGAAATATCTATGGACTCTCAATACATAAAGCAGCATACCTTTCATATAAATATGTTAAAGGCCTATGCAGTTCACACTGCTATAGTGTTAGCTGTGTGTAGCCCACCAGAAGAGTGTCAGGATAGTGAACCCATACCTGACCTCCTAGCAGAGATATTACTAGAGGGACCTACACAACAAGTTGTAGTGGGAGAACAGTTAACCCCCATTCAAAAACAGCAACTAGAAGCAGTACTGCAAATGTATGCTGATGTGTTTTCTACTAAACCAGGAATTACTCATTTAGCTAATCACAATGTATACACTGGTGACCATAATCCACTGAAGCAGATTGCATATCGAATATCTGCTGAGGTGGAAAAACCAAATGAAGCAGGAGATTGCTAAGATGCTAGCCCCAGGTATCATGAAGAAGTTTAATAGTCCCTGGACTTCTTCTATATTTCTTGTTCCTAAGAAAGGTGGCATAACCCACTTCTGTGTGGATTACAGGAGGTTTAATGAATGTACTGTATCTGACACCTATCTGATGACCCAGATGGATGAGTTGCTAGACCACATAGCTGGGGGCCAGTACCTGATCACAGTGTACCTGATCACAATGGACCTTACTCGAGGGTACTGGCAGATCAACAAAGATTTGTAGTATAGACTCAGTGCTTTTTTTGTAGGAAAAAAGGTGCCGGTACTCATTATGGGCGGGGTCACCACATATGGCTCCACCCCTATGGTAGCCACACCCACATTAACCACACACCCCTATACCAGCCATGGCGCATATAAACAGACATCATTGAAAATATTATAGTACTATAGGAGAAAAAAATAACGTGATTTTTTTTCATGATAAATAATCTCTGTAAGCTCTTACAGCTCCAGTATACCCAGTGCAAAATAAGACAGCCAATGTAAATTCTCAAATTGGACATATTACAAACACTAAAATGAAAATAAAATGATTTTTTTTCTACCTTTGTTGTCTGGTGACTGTTTTTCTTTCCATATTGGTCCCAGTCTGTGATTCTGCTTTCCTTTGTTTTCGCTTAACTCTTCTGTGCCATTTGTCATTTTTGTCTCCTTTTTCTTTGCTTTCTTCAATATTTTTCAGGCTCTCTCTCTGTCCAGATTTAATTCATTCTTACTATCCATTCTTTAATTTCCTTCATCTACCTGTGGCTTTTCATCTTTTCCTCACCCTTGTTCTCCCCATGCCCCTTCCTCTTATTCTCCAGTCTTTCTCTATTCCCCTTTTCCATCCAGCAGCTCTGCTTTCTCTCCCCATCCTTCCAGTGTCTCCCCTATTTCTTTCTGCATTCTTCCATCCAGCATCTTCCCTCTTTCTCTCCCCATCCTTCCATCTGTTTTTCCCCTCTCTCTCCCCATCCTTCCATCTGTTTTCCCTCTCTCTCCCCATCCTTCCATCTGTTTTTCCCTCTCTCCCCAATCCTTCCATCTGTGTTTTCCCTCTCTCTCCCCATCCTTCCATCTGTTTTTCCCCTCTCTCCCCATCCTTCCATCTGTTTTTCCCGTCTCCCCAATCCTTCCATCTGTTTTTCCCCTCTCTCCCCAATCCTTCCATCTGTTTTTCCCTCTCTCTCCCCATCCTTCCCTCTGTTGGTTTCCCTCTTTCTCTCTCTCCCCAATCCTTCCCTCTGTTGGTTTCCCTCTCTCCCCAATCCTTCCCTCTGTTGGTTTCCCTCTTTCTCTCTCTCCCCAATCCTTCCCTCTGTTGGTTTCCCTCTTTCCCTCTCTCCCCAATCCTTCCCTCTGTTGGTTTCCCTCTCTCCCCAATCCTTCCCTCTGTTGGTTTCCCTCTTTCTCTCTCTCCCCAATCTTTCCCTCTGTTGGTTTCCCTCTTTCCCTCTCTCCCCAATCCTTCCCTCTGTTGGTTTCCCTCTTTCTCTCTCTCCCCAATCCTTCCCTCTGTTGGTTTCCCTCTTTCCCTCTCTCCCCAATCCTTCCCTCTGTTGGTTTCCCTCTTTCTCTCTCTCCCCAATCCTTCCCTCTGTTGGTTTCCCTCTTTCTCTCTCTCCCCAATCCTTCCCTCTGTTGTTTTCTCTCTTTCTCTCTCTCCCCAATCCTTCCCTCTGTTGGTTTCCCTCTTTCTCTCTCTCCCCAATCCTTCCCTCTGTTGTTTTCCCTCTTTCTCTCTCTCCCCAATCTTTCCCTCTGTTGGTTTCCCTCTTTCCCTCTCTCCCCTATCCTTTCCTCTGTTGGTTTCCCTCTTTCTCTCCCCAATCGTCCCCCCTCCCCCCCGCGACACTCCGGGTGAGTCCTGCACTTAGTTTTTTTTTAAAGACTCAGAACGTGCGAACGATGCAGCCGGCAGCGATTGAAAGAGGCTGTCTGGGCTGGCGTCTGCATCAGAGCTTCCCTCACCCTCTGCGAGTCCCACGAAACAGGAAGTTGTAACAACGAAGGCGGGACTCGCAGAGGGTGAGGGAAGCTCCGACGCAGACGCCAGCCCAGACAGCCTTTTTCAATCGCTGCCGGCTGCATTGTTCGCATGTTCTGAGTCTTTAAAAAAAACTAAGTGCAGGACTCGACCGGAGTGTCGCGGGGGGGGGGGGGGGCAGCAAAAAAAGGTGCCAGTACGCCGTACCGTTGCCTACCGGCACAAAAAAAGCACTGTATAGACTGATGCCTCAACATATGGCATTGGGGCTTTACTCAGTCAAGTTCAAAAGCAGAGGGAAGGAGCACCCCATTCTGTACCTGAGTTGCAAGTTCCTTGACAGAGAGGTAGCATATGCCACTATTGAGAAAGAATGTTTGGCCTTAGTGTGGGCCCTTAAGAAACTGCAACCATATCTGTTTGGGTGAGACTTTACTGTCATAGATCACAATCCATTGGTCTGGCTTAAAAGAGTCTCTGGAGTGAATGGGAAGCTACTCCAATGGAGCCTGTCCCTGCATATGTACAACTTCATCATACAGCACTGGAAGGGCTGTGAACATTGCAATGCTGATGGACTCTCCAGGAAAGAAGAGCCAGGTCTGCCCTGACACTGGACTGTCGAGACCTGACCAGTGGACTGAAAAGGCCGTAGTCCGGGTACTCTCTTAAAGGGAGGAGGGAAAAAAAAGGACAAAAATCTGTTACAGAAAGCCTAGCACCCACCTGGAGTTAACCCTGCGGCCACCTGGAGGATCTGTCCCAAGCACTGCTCAGGCCCACCTGCACCTGTGCTCTATACTGACACCATCCTCCCACCGACTGGGTCCCATTTGCCTCTGGGTGAGTCTCCCACTCTCAATTTATTCCCCGGTGATTTCTAGGACACAGGGGCCACACTCCCAGGGATCCCACAGTTCCTAGAAAGCTCCCACAGACCTAATCCAAAAACTACCAGGATTCTTAGTCAGTCCATGACAACAGAACTAATACACTAATGGGTTTATTATCAAAGTGGAACAGTGAGCAAGGAAAAAAAATAAATGTGAAATCAGCAAGCAATAACAGGTAACTGAATAAGGAACAATATTAAAGCTATGTAAATACTTTATCACTACCTGGGTAGCACCTGGGGAGTTTCAGGAAAATAACTGCTCACAGGTCTGAACAGGGTTTCAAGGCAGAGATGTTCACTTTATGCACTCCATAACTGAGACTGGGGAAAATCCAGTATCTTCTAGCTGGATTTGAACTCCAGGGCCAATGAGAGCCCAGAGCACCAACTTTGAAAACATTTGTCCAATGCCACTGCAGGTTGCCTTCCCACAGGGCTTAAACTGAAAAAGAAAACTGTTTTTTCTGCAACAGCTTTAAGACAGAAAACAAATACCACCGGCTGGCCAGACAAGAGAAATACACTGCATGAAAAAATTAATACAATTCACAGGCTTGAAAACCCCCTGCTTTGCCATATACACATATGCACATAAAGTCACATATATATAGATATACACAGAAATAAACATACATATACACACAAAGAGAGGTACACTAACTGAATGACTGGTACATACTTTTTAAAATTGCACAGCTGTAACTATTCATATGCTACATCAACATTATTGCTCGCCTGTAACAGATGTTTTCCATAGACAGACCATGAACAGACACACAAGTGGATTATATCATCACATGTTGATCATACACACATATTTCTCGAGACAGAACAGATCTCCCGGAGCTCACAGCTTAGTGTAAATTTCTAAGCTTTCATGGCCTTCCTGCATACAGCATAGGAGCGTAGCTACATGGGGCCATTGGGGCATTGGCCCCCGTAGATTTGGCCCTGGCCCCCCCCCCCCGCCGCTGACCCTCTCAACCCCCCCTCCCGCCGCCAACCCTCCCAAGTAGCGGCCGTCGCTGTCGGGTATCTTTGCTGGCGGTGGTCCCCAACCCCCGCTAGCCAAAGTCCTCTTCTCTGGCGCGGCCGCATTGCTGATCTGCATGCAAGGCTTCTGTTTCAGTGAGTCTGGCATCCTACATGTTCAACATACAACGTGCAGGACGTCAGACTCACAGAAACAGAAGCCTTGCTTGCAGATCAGCAACATGGCCACTCTGGAGAAGAGGACTTCGGCTGGAGGGGATTGGGGACTCCCGGCAGCAAAGGTACCTGACGGTGACGGCAGCGGCGGGGGAGAGTTGGCGGCGGCGGGAAGGGTCAAAAGGGTTGACGTGGGGGGGGGTCAAAGGTGGTGATGGCGGCAGTGGCGGAGAGGGCGGTGGCGCCGGTGGGGGGGCTAAAATGTGGCCTCTCACCTCAGGCTCTGGACCCCCCGCCTGCCGAAGTCTGGCTACGCCCCTGATACAGCAGTCTTCTTATCTCTTTAGTAAGTTCAGTAGATCAAAGATTAATGCAGCTTTCATTGAGATGGGGTGGACTGTGTGCCTGACCAGTTTTATGGCCTATCAAAAACACCTGTTACATATCAGCAAACCTTTTTTATTTCTTTTTGGTTGACATGCAGGAATGAGTTAGGCAAGTTAGGCACAAAAGTGGGCTATTCCCACACTTATAACTGTCCATCTTTTTATGTCTTGTCCTATGTTCCTAAATGTAACTCACCTTGAGCTACTGCTGAAAAAGATGTCAGCAAAATCTAAATAAATAAATAAATTAAATTAAATGTTCAGGAGCAGCCTGCAAGTAAAAGCTGTTCAAGAGTTGCAGTAGCACACAAATAGGCCAACACTGCTCGACCAATTGTGTTGTCCCTTATTGCAGATTGATCCGGGCACTAGTGTGAGGTAAAGGTATGAAGTAAGGATCAGCTCACTTCTTTAGAAATGATAGTCAGAGAAGTAGACTTCAAGGGAGCCACAGCAGGAATCTGGATCTGATGAGCTTTTACTTTTGAGTTTAAAAGGGTACACATTTGTTCATAATAGAACTGTATGCAGGATGCTTGCCAATTTGCTAGAATTCATTTGGCAATTGAATTCCAGTTCTGTTGGGGGTCAAAGTAGACAAAGAGCTGTGCAGATTTCCTGATGGATTCATAATAACATAAGAGTTGCTGTACTTGTCAGACCAAGGGTCCACCTAGCCTAGTATCCTGTTTCCACCAGTGGCCAGACCAGGTCATAAATACCTGGCAGAGTCACAAAAAGTAGCATGATTCTATGATACTTAATCGCAGGGATAAGCAGGGGCTTTCCCCAGGTTTACCTAAATAACGGTATTTATTTATTTATTTTATTAGATTTGTATCCCACATTTTCCCACCTATTTGCAGGCTCAATGTGGCTTACAGAGTCCTGTTATGGCATTGTCATTCCAGGATGTCAAATACAATTAGTGATGTAGAAAGAATAAATAGGGAAAAAGAGAGTATTTAGGGTGAGTGTAGAAGATGGACTGTCGTATTGGGGTGGGTTGGAGAAGTGGTTTAGTAAGGTTATGGGTTTTCTTTGTAGGCCTTGTTGAAGAGATAAGTCTTCAGAGATTTACGGAAGTTGGCAATTTCGTCAATAGTTTTCAAGTCAGTAGGTAGTGCATTCCACAACTGCGTGCTCATGTAAGAGAAGGTAGTTGCATGTGTCAGCTTGTATTTTAATCCTTTACAGCTGGGGAAGTGTAGGTTGAGAAATTTGCGGGATGATCTTGTGGCGTTTCTGGGAGGCAGGTCCACGAGGTTTAACATGAAGGTTGGGGCATCTGCGTGGATGATTTTGTGTACAATCGTGCAGATCTTGAATGTGATGCGCCCCTTGAGTGGGAGCCAGTGAAGTTTCTCTCTTAGGGGTTTTGCACTTTCATGTTTAGTTTTTCCAAATATGAGTCTGGCGGCTGTATTCTGGGCTGTTTGGAGTTTTTTGATAGTCTGTTCTTTGCAGCCAGCATTGTACTGTTCTTCCAGGAATTTGCACAAGCTTTGTTTTAAACCCAGTTAGACTAACTGCTTTTACCAGTTGCTCCAGTAATGAGTTCCAGAGCTTATCTATATATCTTGAGTGAAAAAATATTCTCTCCTATTAGTTTCCTCCTGTTGGTCTCTTAAGGTAATAGGCGAGGGCCCATTTATAGTACAGGGTATGCAATGCTTTCTTGCTTGAATTCTTATAAGGCTTTGAATAGAAATTGAGAAGCACTATTTCTTCACTGATATGGTAAAAAACTTGAGATAAGTTCAGAAAACTACTTTGTTATGATGGATTCAAGTGCAATGTTCATAGATCACCAAGGCTGGAAGTTTCAGCAAGACAGACTAAATTGGCTAAAACAGTGACTTCATAAGGGAAGCCAGGACGATACTGAGGTCTCATGATATAGGGAGTTTCTGCTCTGGTGGTTTGTCATGGAGTTTCTGCTCTGGTGGTTTGTCATGAAGAAGACCTTTCATAAGCAAGATATCAAAGAATACTGGGACGTTGGAAGCCTATCAGCTGGAGAATGATATGCAGCGAGAGAACTGAGACGTGCTCTGATGCAGGACATGTGGGAGAACTAAGATGGTAAAGGTGATGGTGATAAGCAGAAATGCAATGGGGTTCTGCTATCAGCCTGGAAACCTATAAAGGCCCACGAGCCAGTTTAAATATTATCTAATGGTCATCTTGGGTGACTGGCCTTTGGAAGCCATTGCGCTGGAAAATTGAAGATCATTCCATAGATGATTCTGTACTCAAATGCATAGGATCAACTGATGTATGCATAGAAGAAACCCTCTTTTGATTTTTCAGAACTCAAAGCAGCCTTTTCTCAGCTTCATACTGACAAGTTAACTTAACACAGCCGTTTTATTAACTTGAATATTGGCAGTACCCCAATAACATCTAGCTCTGCCCCCTGACCCAGCATAATCTAGATAGTGCCGAGGCAGTCAGTGATGATTTTCAGTACCATAATACCACTGAAAATCTGGGTATAGCCCTGGTGAGTGGCACTTAGCCAGGTATGAGCTGCTCCTATCCAGGTAAAGGCCACTGAATATCAGGCCTATAGTTTTTTGGATCAGAATTTCAAAGAAATATTGCACATGAAACTTCTGCTTTGAAAATTATCTCCGAAAACAAATTTGCATGTATTTACTCATGCTCTTTGGTGCAACGTATTTCAAACGTATTCATACAAATGCATACCCCTTCCTAGCTCCATTCTCGAGAATGCTTCTGCTCAGTCCTGGTAAATGTATGCAGATATGACCTGTATATGTATATGTTCACCCACACATCAGGTGGGGAAACTATGTAAAAGCAAAATTAATTTACCTGCAAAAACACTTTTGAAAATTGCACTCTATGTTAACATGTTGTTCTTATAACCATCGAGCTGGGGCCTATTCTGGCCTAAGAAGGTACCTATTATTTGCGAACTGCTAAAAAGTTGCAGATTCCCACAGGCAAATTATTGGCAATCTCTGGGAGCCTATTGTACCTACAGGAAGCTACATGAAGCCAACTGTCTGCAGATAGCCCATAGTCATGCACTGACAGATTTTCACAGGAAGCTCTACACTGTGTGACCGAGTGCTTTTCAGAATCTGAAATCATGTTTGTTTGTTTTTTCTTTTTCGATAGACAGATGTAAATAGGTATGTTTTAAATGACTTCCACTCATAGTCAATAAATCAGTTAGCCTTTCTAGTTAGAGTGAGAAATGATCTTTTTATATATTTTGGTCTACCTAATTTTGTTTGCGGTTTTCTTTGCAGTTGAAGGTGTTAAATGATGGTCAGTATTCTGCAGCTTCTGAAGTCACTAGATGGCAGTATATCCTCCATGATACAAACGTATATATATCTCTTGCCTTACTCACTGTCTAAACTTAGGCTTTAATGTGAGTTGAAGTAGTTCAAAATTAAATCATTAATATTCTTGATGAAATGAAAATTTACAGCAAGGATCACAAAGTACACAGGTTTTCTTTGAAATGACGTACAGTCCGCAGGCTCTCAAGCACATCAGTGCTTTATACTGCATGCTTTGGACTTCATATATCAATAGTGGGTAATTTATGTCATCCTTTTTTCAGGGAGAAATATAACATTGCACTGTGCATGTCATTCTGATCCAGAACACATTAACCAAAGAACTAGCTCTGTGATACCCGGCATCATGTTATATGAATTATTCTTGAATTCTGTCTTCTTTGTTCAAAGAGTGTTTTAAAAAGTAATAGCAATGTTCTAGTTTTGTGTGGAGCTAAGCATTTCTCAGTCATGCAATATGACTGGCAAAATAAATGATGCTTTTTAAAGCATTCATCTCAGAGATAACTTCTTTTAGCACCATAAGTCTTTTCAAAGGAATGTTTGCACCATGCATGCTAGCAGGATTCTGATCTCAAATATATCACTTTTATGAACCTTCTCCCTTTCATTCCTGAAAATGCAATTTTTAATAATGCTGAAGAACAAATTGAGTCCCCTTCAATGTTTGTGTTCTTAGTAAACTGTATAATGTGATAGTCGTAGATTATCCCAATTTTAAAAACAAACATATAAACCTAATTTTTTCATGATAAGAAAGATAGGCATCAGATGGGCCTGTTCCAGGTTAATTAAGTGTGAGATTGTTGTATACATGGCTGAAAAACATTTTTTATATGTTAAATCCCTCCTCCATGTAATAGAAATTAGACTCCAATTTTTATATCTCCATCTATCTCATCAATAAATTTATAAATGATTCAGCTATAGATTATATTTATATACATCTCTCTCTGTCTCCGTCTCTCAGATATAGATATATAGAGATATACAGACATCTCTCTCTCTCTGGCTCTCAGATATAGATATATGGAGATATACAGAGAAAGAGAGAGAGAAAGAGAGAGAGAGAGAGAGAGAGAGAGAGAGAGATTGCAGATAGATATAGAAATAATGTCACAATGGGCCTGATTTTCAGCATGAGTTATGAGTTCACTATTAAGTGGTAAATGTATAACTCACCTATGCAAGATATTTTTTAAAAATCAAGATATCATTGGCCATTTAAATTGCTAGATTGTATCTGGAAAATAAGAGGGCAAGGGTTCCTTTTGCAAAGTAGCAGTAGTGATTTCTGCATGCCGATTACAACAAAGCCCATTAGCAGAGATGGGTTCCTTATTTTTAAAAGTACTTAAGTACTGGCATGAAAAGTAGTGAAGTAAAAGTAGAAAGTCTTATCCCAAAAAATACTCAAGCAGAAGTAATAAAGTATAGCTCTTATAACGACTTTTGTACTACATATTAAAAAGTATTCTTAACAAGTTGGACCACAGAATCTAGTATGTTTACAAGCAAACTTCCAGGGGGCTACCCAAGGACCCTCGCTATTAAACTACCATGAGAGACACGTGGGACCCGGCTCTCTGCAGCGCCGCTAGTGCTTCCTATACTCATCCTGTAAGTTTATATCAGAGGAGGCGGGCTTGGTGCAGAAATCATTATCGGTGCTGCAGAGAGCCAAGTCCTGCATGTCTCCCATGGTAGTTTATTAGCGCAAGCCCAGCAGAGGTGCATCAGAAAGGAGAGAGCAAGATTGTGCTTCAGGGCTATGGTGAATGGAAGGGGAGAGGGAATGGGCCGGTGCTCAGTGAAGGTGCGGTTCAGGCTGGGGAGGTAGCTGAGCCTGACAACAACAAAGTAATAGCCAATCAACAGCTGTTCTAGGCAGGTGTAGAGGGCGGGGACTAGAGTTTCCAGGTGATGTCAGACCCTGGTTGCATCTGATTGGGTTCAAACTTCTAGTTCCAGCTCAGCTGTTTTTGGAACTGGAATTTTGGGCCCAATCAGCTGCAAGCTGCGCCTGACATCTCTTGAAAAGCCTATAGAGGGGTAGAAGCAGAGGGATGAAAATACATAAAAAAACAAAAAAACTACTTTCCAAATTTGTACTTTGTTACTAAGTACAAAAGTACAACTTAAATTTAACTCGTTACAAGTAAAACGTATTGCAAAAAAGAAAAAATGTAACTCATTACAAGTAAATGCTACAAATTGTATTTAAGTACTGTAACAAGTACTTTGTTACTACCCATCTCTGCCCATTAGGAACTGAATGGACTTCGTCGCATTTGGAGCACCACTAATCACTAGCGTGGCTAGTGATTAGTGACTTGCCTAGAACAGCTGTTGATTGGCTATTACTTTGTTGTTGTCGGGCTCAGCTACCTCCCCAGCCTGAACCGCACCTTCACTGAGTATGGGCCCATTCCCCTCTCCCCTTCCATCCACCAATTTCCCCCTTTTATAAGCAATATTCAGCAGTTAAACAGACGAGTTATCTAGATAAATTTAGGCCTGCCCAATAGCAGGTCTAATCTAGCTGGACAGGACCAGTGCAGTCACTGCTTAATATGTCTGTTCAGCACTGCTGCTTATACATCTAACAACAGTGAATAAACGTATTACATTCTGGTGTCTTTGTTTAAATTGATATGGTGACTTTGCTGGCTGAAAATTGACTCTCATGTGTCCATTCTACCATTATAAACAATTTCTTTCTTTTCTTAACATTAAAAAACAAAAGGTCCAGATGCTACAATCCAATTGTATCCAAAAAACAAAGCAGCAATAATGAGCTAGTAGCTGTGTTAAAAAAAAAAAAAATCCCTTTAATGAATAAAAAACAACTTTATAATAAGTAGAAACACTACTGCCATGCGCTGATGCGGCCCCATTGCATGGCTTAGTAAACGGGAGGATAAGTCTAAAATACTTTTATATTAGTCCATCGTCCCAACATGTTTTGGCACCTAGTACCTGCTTCAGGGGCAGAATTTCAAAATGTAATTTGGACAAACACTCCACCTAGGCAGCTGCCTATAGTCCTTATAGGACCTTGCCTCCAATTGTTTCCCACAGCTGTTTTATGGTAGGGTAAAGAAACACAAATCATGTAAGAATCATTGAACACCATTTTTCAAGTATTCTTACACGACTTAGTATTTCCACTTATTATTAGTTTGTTTTTGATTCATTAAAAGGATTTTAAAGAGGAGCTACTGGCTCATTAATGTTTCTTACTTTTCTTAAATCAAGTATAAAGACATTCAGGAATGCCTTTGTGCAAACTATAGGCTACTGAACAACCTACCACTGCTTTAAACAAAATATATATATATTTTAAAGGCCTCGTTTTTTCTACTTATATACATATATTTTTGGTGCTATAATTCATTAGCAAATAATAGTGCCTAGGATGTCTAGTGCTATACAAATACCCATCAGGTTAAAACATTATCAGCCAAGACCTGAAATAACTTCTACGCCTTAGAACTTAAGAATCACTCGATTCTCTTTTTTGCTACCTTTTTCTTAAGCTAAATAGCAATATAAGTTTTCCTGATATATAGTTTGTATTGCCTCCATATTGTGGACTAAAGATGAGCATAAGATCATGATTTGATTTCATTATGTATGTAGTAATTATTTTCCTTTATACTGTAATGACTAATAGTCATCTTTGCTATCTCAAGAGTTGTGCTTGAAATATATTGTAAATGTGACAAAAAAAATATCAGCATAGATTTATTCTTTTAGAGCAACTATTATTCATTATAGCACGAAAAATATATGTAACATATTACTATGTTACTATGGGCCCTGTTTATTAAGCCGAGCTAGCATTTTTAGCACATGCTAAATGCTAGAGTTGCCCATATGTTCCTATGGGCAACTTAGCATTCAGCACGTGCTAATCATTAGCGTGCACTAAAAAATGCTAATGCACACTGAGGGGTCCTTTTACAAAGGCGCACTGAAAAATGGCTTGCGATAGTGTAGGCGTGGGTTTTGGGCGCGCACCGATCTATTTTTTAGTGCGCCTGTAAAAAAGGCCTTTTTAAACATGTTTGCTGACAATGGACGTGCGGCAAAACGAAAATTGCCGCATGTCCATTTTGGGTCTGAGACCTTACCACCAGCCATTGTCCTAGTAGTAAAGAATCACGCGGTAACCAGGCAGTAATGACCTACATGTGCCAAATGCCACGGCACACGTCCATTATGCACACCCAAAAATAAAAAAATATTTTTCAGAGGTGCCAAAAATGAAATTAGCACAAGAGCCACGCAGTATTCGGGTAGTAACTCCATTTTGGCGCACGTTGGGCACGCATAGACGCTTACGCAGCTTACTAAAAGGGCCCCTTAGTGCTGCTTAGTAAACATGACCCTTTGTTTTATATATATATATATATATATATATATATATATATATATATATATATATATATTGGTGCTATAATGAATAGTAGTTGCTCTAAAAGAATAATTTATGTTGATAATGTTTTAACCTGATGGGTATTTGTATAGCACTGGACATCCTAGTCACTATCATTTGCTAGTGAATTATAGCTGCGTGTCCATTAAGTATAGCATAGCAAGCAATTAGCCTGAGCTTGCAAATCCTGCGCCTTACGTTAACCCTTGCAACACGTCACCCTGCATGAAACAAAGGTAGCCGGGACTAACGTTCAGGCAGCACACTTTCAGGTTTCAACTTCTCTCAGGAGGCAGTCGAGTATTTCAGTTGTAAAACAAATTTACCCATTCACAGACAGACATTTCAAATTGTATTATCTACCCATTAGTTTAAAAAAAGAAATCTGCTGTTGATTGAAAACTAATGGAAAGATAGTGAGATTTAAATTGTAACTTGTAATTTAAATTGTGTTTCTTGTATGTGCAAATACAATCTTTCCACTGTCTAAATGCCCTTTATCCTTATTACTCAAGAAATATCTATGTATATAACATATACAATACATTATATATAGTAGCTTCATTTTTAAGCATTTTTTTAAAATAATTAATAGGGGCAAATCTTTTCACATTCATAATTTTAATTGCATTACTCATGTTTCAATTTATGTTTTTGAGGGTTATGGTTAAAGTAATGCCAGTTGCCAGCATGAGTTTGGAATCTTCATTTACACAAAACTAGGAATTCACTTCTCATTGTGATGATTCTTGCATTACATCCAGCAAATGTGAGATCCACTCCTAAGCTTTTTCCCCTGGTAATTCTTACACAGTGCTTCTTGAGAATGATAGTTTAACCTTCTCTAACATTTCACCTTGCCTCCAATTGTTTCCCACAGCTGTTTTATGGTAGGTGAAGGTGTGATTTTTATCTGGGAATGGGGTTGAAAATAATCAGGTCATCTTCAGAGAACAGTATGAACTTTGACATCACCTACATTAAAAAAGGCATCTCCTGCCCTGATCATGTACACAAGCAATTTAATACTCTTGATCCCTAGGAAAATAGATATTATTTTTCCCCTATTAAGTAATCTATTGTTTTCTGCATTTTACAAGTTAAGCTGCTGTAGTCATGGCAATTGGTCATTCTATACAGGCACCAAAGGCATCAGCGCCTCATGGGAGTGAGCCATGTAACAACTGTATAGAGATTTTCTTATGTCATCAATCGTGTCCTTTGTGTCTACGTTCCAGTATAGGGGTCACAAAGTTTGCTTCGGTATTAGCAGAAAATACCAGATAAAGAGCAAAGACTCTACTGGCCAGCATGGAAAGAGCAAGCAAAATCAGAATTGCTGACAAACCATGCTTTGAGAACTGTCAGGTACTTATACTTAACTGATGCAATGATAATTTACACAGAACAATATTCTTTTTTTTCTCCTAATGACTCATTATACCAGGATGATGAGGAGATGAGTAGAATATAAGTGTATTAAAAACATAATTGCTTTCCTATTCAAACCAAAGCATGCAGTGTACACATGGAGACAAATGCTTAATGAATAGTCTTGTGGTGCTTATTGTTCTGTTTCATTGCAAAGCAGTGCTTGCCATAACTGTAAATTGAAAACAAAAACTTAAGAGCTTTTCAATCCAGTGGTTATCTGAGATTTCTTCTCAATCAGGCGCTTCACATTTTGGCATGCCTTTTATTTTACTAGAAAACATTGAACACATTTCACAAAAATTCAACATGGGTACAGTAACGCTTAGGGGTCCTTTACCTAAGGTGCGCTAATGGATTTATCGAACACTAAATACTGCACAGCCCATTGTATACCTATGGGCTATATGGCACTTAACACACACTAATTCATTAGTGCATGCTAAATCAGTTAGTACACCTTAGTAAAAGACTATATGGGGTGGAAATGTACTGTGATATCAACAAGGGGTATTTCCTGTTAATGCTTTGCTCTATATTATAACAAATGGAACTTTTTTTTTTAATAGTCCATGTACTTATAAAGTATGCTCAGGTAGCTCACTTTCAAACTGAGCATATATTATGATATGCACGCTAAGGGCCAGATTCTATATATGGTGCCTAAAAAATTCACGCGGTAAACATTTCCACCTAAGCATCTCTCTATATAAAAGGCAACACCAACATTCTATGAAGCCTCCAGCCAGAAGTGTGAAGGGGGCGAGATATCCGGTTTCCCTATGAGTGTCTGCCCTGCCCTCTCTGTAACACAGTCAGTGAAGGAAAACAGCAGAGCACGAAATCAAATCGCTGGCTCTGTAACAGGGAAGGACTCAGAGGGGGGAGGGGAGAGAGGCCAGAGGGCAGGGACACACACACTCCCACATGCACACAGAAGAAAACATTGCTAGCCCCCGTTTCATTTGCATCAGAAACGGGGCTTTTTTACTAGTATTCTATAAGCATTGTCTAGATTTAGGCATGGTATATAGAATACGCTTAGTTGATATCCCATCACTTAAAACTATGTGCGTCCATTTACACCAACAACAATGTGGCGTAAATTCCTGCATATAGATTTACACGCACTGGAGCATATTCTATAACAATGCACGTAAGTTTTGGAATGTCCATGAAATGCCCATTTCCCCTTCCATAGCCATGCCCCTTTTAAACTGTGTGTTTTAGAATTTAGGCACAGTTCATTATAGAATCACCTTAGAGAGTTCTGCGTGTAAATTCCAATTATTGGCAATTAGTGCTCATTATTGCTTGTTAACTCCTGTTAAATCCTCTGATTGGCGTGTTAAGCCATTTACGTTATGCGCACTGTTATAGAATACGCCTGGACTTTGGTGAGGATATAATTTGGTCCTAAGTGGATAATCTTAGAGAGGAATTATTGTGTGTCTATGTCAGTATATACTTTCATAATCTTAAACAAGTGGGTGTGGATTACACAGATATAATCATGAAATCACAAAAACAAATCCACAAAATGAAAAATAACCAATTTGGAAAAATGGAAGGAAAAGCCTCAAAGAGCTCAAAATCACAAATGATTTAGGGGTATGTTTACTAAGGTGCATTAACGTTTCTAACACACCTCTAAATCTGAGGCGCATTAAACACTAATGCACCTATACATTTCTATGGGCGCGTTAGCGTTTAACGCGCATAAACCATTTATGCACGTTAAAAATACAAACGCACATATAGTGTCGCTTAGTAAAACCTAGTCCTTAGAGAGCTGGGGGGATCCAAAATCGGGGGCATGTGGATTTCCAGCACAGCAGCGGCTTGGTTTTGATTTTGGATCCTGGACACGATATGATACAGACTTTAAAGATAATTGTTAGTTGACTTATATTCTAGAGAAGATACTGACAACCTTGCTTGCGAACTTAATGAGCGTTTATAAGCAGCTACAGTGGTAGAAATAAGTATTTGATCCCTTGCTGATTTTGTAAGTTTGCCCACTGACAAAGACATGAGCAGCCCATAATTGAAGGGTAGGTTATTGGTAACAGTGAGAGATAGCACATCACAAATTAAATCCGGAAAATCACATTGTGGAAAGTATATGAATTTATTTGCATTCTGCAGAGGGAAATAAGTATTTGATCCCCCACCAACCAGTAAGAGATCTGGCCCCTACAGACCAGGTAGATGCTCCAAATCAACTCGTTACCTGCATGACAGACAGCTGTCGGCAATGGTCACCTGTATGAAAGACACCTGTCCACAGACTCAGTGAATCAGTCAGACTCTAACCTCTACAAAATGGCCAAGAGCAAGGAGCTGTCTAAGGATGTCAGGGACAAGATCATACACCTGCACAAGGCTGGAATGGGCTACAAAACCATCAGTAAGACGCTGGGCGAGAAGGAGACAACTGCTGGTGCCATAGTAAGAAAATGGAAGAAGTACAAAATGACTGTCAATCGACAAAGATCTGGGGCTCCACGCAAAATCTCACCTCGTGGGGTATCCTTGATCATGAGGAAGGTTAGAAATCAGCCTACAACTACAAGGGGGGAACTTGTCAATGATCTCAAGGCAGCTGGGACCACTGTCACCACGAAAACCATTGGTAACACATTACGACATAACGGATTGCAATCCTGCAGTGCCCGCAAGGTCCCCCTGCTCCAGAAGGCACATGTGACGGCCCGTCTGAAGTTTGCCAGTGAACACCTGGATGATGCCGAGAGTGATTGGGAGAAGGTGCTGTGGTCAGATGAGACAAAAATTGAGCTCTTTGGCATGAACTCAACTCGCCGTGTTTGGAGGAAGAGAAATGCTGCCTATGACCCAAAGAACACCGTCCCCACTGTCAAGCATGGAGGTGGAAATGTTATGTTTTGGGGGTGTTTCTCTGCTAAGGGCACAGGACTACTTCACCGCATCAATGGGAGAATGGTTGGGGCCATGTACCGTACAATTCTGAGTGACAACCTCCTTCCCTCCGCCAGGGCCTTAAAAATGGGTCGTGGCTGGGTCTTCCAGCACGACAATGACCCAAAACATACAGCCAAGGCAACAAAGGAGTGGCTCAGGAAGAAGCACATTAGGGTCATGGAGTGGCCTAGCCAGTCACCAGACCTTAATCCCATTGAAAACTTATGGAGGGAGCTGAAGCTGCGAGTTGCCAAGCGACAGCCCAGAACTCTTAATGATTTAGAGATGATCTGCAAAGAGGAGTGGACCAAAATTCCTCCTGAGGAGAATGGATGAGGATACCAACTGTTTTATATTTATTCACTTAAAAAATTCACTTAAAAAATTACATGTGCATAAACAGCGACCCGACACGGCCGTGTTTCGGCACAATGGCCTGCTTCAGGGGTCTTTATAACCTTGAATGATGTAGTTTAGAATGTTTGTTCCAAGGGAAATAACAGGAAACAAATCTCTCTGGTCTCCTCTCTTCAAAAATAATATATATGAGATATATATATTTTTTTTTTTTTTTTAAAACGAGCATCTAAATACTCCTCTCCTAAGAGTTATCGGCAAATTGTGAAAAAGCTTTTTCACAATTTGCCGATAACTCTTAGGAGAGGAGTATTTAGATGCTCGTTTTTAAAAAAAATATATATCTCATATATATTATTTTTGAAGAGAGGAGACCAGAGAGATTTGTTTCCTGTTATTTCCCTTGGAACAAACATTCTAAACTACATCATTCAAGGTTATAAAGACCCCTGAAGCAGGCCATTGTGCCGAAACACGGCCGTGTCGGGTCGCTGTTTATGCACATGTAATTTTTTAAGTGAATTTTTTAAGTGAATAAATATAAAACAGTTGGTATCCTCATCCATTCTCCTCACTTTTTTGTTTCATCTTCACGGTGTCGTGAGGATTTTTTACCTCCTTTTTTGCCTTCGCCAAAATTCCTCCTGACATGTGTGCAAACCTCATCATCAACTACAGAAGACGTCTGACCGCTGTGCTTGCCAACAAGGGTTTTGCCACCAAGTATTAGGTCTTGTTTGCCAGAGGGATTAAATACTTATTTCCCTCTGCAGAATGCAAATAAATTCATATACTTTCCACAATGTGATTTTCCGGATTTAATTTGTGATGTGCTATCTCTCACTGTTACCAATAACCTACCCTTCAATTATGGGCTGCTCATGTCTTTGTCAGTGGGCAAACTTACAAAATCAGCAAGGGATCAAATACTTATTTCCACCACTGTATAAAAAAGCTAGTTTTTGGAATATTTTTCTATGGAAGGTTTTTTACCAGTGATGAAAGAGTAAGAGATCTTTTGGATCCCTTCAGCTCTCTAAATCGTTTGTGATTTTGAGCTCTTTGAGGCTTTTCCTTCCATTTTTCCAAATTACTTATTTTTCATTTAGTGGATTTGTTTTTGTGATTTCATTATTATATCTATGCCAGTATATATCCATAAAGCATCTCTTAAAAAGTAGAACAAGTGGATCAGAGGGAATCAACAATACAAATCAAACAAAATCAAAAGTGTGGTGGGCCATGGATGGAACAAGGAGGCAGAGTCTTGGATTAGAGGATGCACAGTTTATTGAAGGACCCAACTTTGCCATATTTTGGCAAGGTACCTGCATCAATGGTCATGTAGCGGTCTCAAGGCTGTATAAAGCTTCCTATTTGGTTCATCAACAAGGATATTCCAAATCAGAATAGTGTAATCGTATATCCCGTGCTGTCATGTTCCTCATCTTGGTGTCGGGGCCCTCTGGTGTTGCAGGAAACCCCACCATCTTAACTGGCTCGGTTCCCTCTCTGCGGGCTCTATGCTCCCCGCTGTCTCCATCGGGCACTGTGCTTCTTGCCCAATGCCCTCCCGCAACGCTGCTCCTTCTCTCTCGGCGTTCCTCCCCTCTGCCTTGTGTGCACCGCTTGGAGAACGTCGGGGCTGCTCGGGTTCATCGGCCCGCTTCCACTTCCATGATCCGCGGGGATTGGACTCTACGGGCGGACTCCTCCTTCTCTGCTGCCCTGACCAATTGACGGTCTCTTCTTTGGGATGCTCATCTCCTATTGGTGTGTGGCTGGCTCTCTGCTTTCCTCTGACCTATGGCAGCTCTCCTTTCTCTCCACCTTATCCCTGCTGACGTCAGACGCCAGCACTATTTCATTGGGGCTCTCCCTCTGCTTCAGTGCTTCGGCTTCTACTTAGGTAAGTGCTTCCATTCGGTGTGTTGCTATTTTTTCCCTTTGTCTTCTGGTTTCCAAAATTCTGCCTATACCTGGATTACTCTCTTGCCTGCTGCCTGCCTGTTTGACATTGCCTGTAACCTGGATTACTCTCTGGCCTGCTGCCTGTCTGTTTTACGCTGCCTGTACTTTGATTGTTCTCTTAACTGCTGCCTGCCTGTTTGACATTGCCTGTACCTGGACTACTCTCACTTTCTGCTGACCTCCTGGCTGGTTCCCTTGGCACCCTTTTCTCTCTCATCTTTCCACGTAAGTCCTGCTGGCTGCCTGCACCTGGGGGCTCAACCTCCAGGGAACGGTGGTCACCGCAGGTGAACCTTGGGGTTGCCTGGCCACCAAGCAGAACCCAGGTTCGCTACATGGACTCGGCAGCACTCTACTTGGAACAAGAACTCACGAGTGTGACAAGTGCTGTCATTTGTCATGTCAGGTCCTTTAAGAAACTATGCTTTCCTCAATCCAAGGCTTTACCTGCTTGTTCTATCCATGGCCTACCACACTTCCTTATTGGTCTTATAAAAGCATCTATTTGAATATATGCTGTGACAGTTAAGCATGTACTGTACTTGTATACAATTTCATACATATGTTATAACATTTCACACACAGTTTGCTTGCACTACAGCCATTTATGTTTACACTAGTTCCCAAGCTGGTGTAAATGTAGGCAGCCACAATTTATCTATGATTTTGGTTGTTTCTGTGCCAGTTTTTCATAAAGACACATGAGGAGCCTATTGGGCTCATTTTCAAAACACTTAGACTTACAATGTGCCATAGGTTACTATAGGGCTCATTTTTGAAAGAGAAGGACGTCCATCTTTCAACATAAATCAGAAGATGGACGTCCTTCTCCCAGGGACATCCAAATCGGTATAATCGAAACCCGATTTAGGATGTCTCCAACTGCACTCCATTGCAAGGACGGCCAAAGTTCAAGGGGGCGTGTTGGAAGCATAGCGAAGGTGGGACTTGGGTGTGCCTAACACTTGGAAGTCCTTGACCCATAATTGACATTCCTGATGAACACTTGGACGTTTTCACCCGGACCTGTTTTTCTTATGACTAAGGCACAAAAAGGTGCCCGAAATGACCAGATGACCACCGGCGAGAATCGGGGATGACCTCCCATTACTCCCCCAGTGGTCACTAACCCCCTCCCACCCTCAAAAAACATCTTTAAAAATATGTTGTGCCAGCCTCTATGCCACCCTCAGATATCATACTCAGGTCTATGAGAGCACATGCAGGTCCCATGAGCAGTTTTAATGGGTACTGCAGTGCACTTCAGACAGGTGGACCCAGGCCCATACCCCCCTACCTGTTATATTTGTGGAGGGAACAACGAGCTCTGCAAAACCCACCACAAATCCATTGTACCCATATATAGGTGCCCCCTTCACCTGTAAGGGCTATGGTAGTGGTGTACAGTTGTGGGTAGTGGATTTTGGGGGGGCTCAGCACACAAGGTAGGGGAGCTATGTTCCTTGGAGCAATTTATGAAGTCCACTGCACTGCCCCTTAGGTTGCACGGTTGCTGTCCTGGCATGTCAGGGGGACCAGCGCACTACAAATGCTGGCTCCTCCCATGACCAAATGGCTTGCATTAGGACGTTTTTGACATGGATGTCTTTAGTTTTCAAACTCGCCGAAAGTCAGAAACGTCCATGTCTAGGAATGACCAAATCTAGGGACGTCCAAATTTAAGGATTTGGAAGTCTCTGACGGTACTTTCAAAACGAAAGATGGATGTCCATCTTGTTTCAAAAATATGGGTTTCCCCGCCCCTGAATTTCATTGTTTTGCAAGGACGTCCAAATCGCAACTTGGATGCCCGTTTCAAAAATGCCTCTCCACAGGACTCATTTTCAAAGCACTTAGACTTACAAAGTTCCATAGGGTACTATGGAACTTTGTCAATCTAAATATGCAACTCTGTAAGTCTAAATGCTTTGAAAATATGCCTCCATGTGTCTGTGTAAACCAAGCACTTGCTTGGCCTCCAGGTGACCTGTCATAAAATAATTCTTCTAATAAGTTGTGCCTACTATGTGCAAGATATTTTATACAGATGCCAAGTGGCTGAAAATATTGTGTGCACTTCTTGAAATGTCATGCTTGTGCATTATTTTCCACTCTACTTGAAACATACTCCCATGAATATCTCCTCACATTCTGGCTAAAAGTACGCAGGTAATTGCTGTCCTGAGCCTGTGTATGGTTATCTGAGCTGATGAGAGCAATTTAGGCATATTAGTCCCTTTTAATGTGACTAAATTGGTTTAAAAATTGTCCTCTCGATTCAAGATGGCGGCTGTGTGAGAAGCACAGCTAGACGCGATCCACACTTCTCCTTAAACGCCGAACAAGTTCGCTCCTTACCTGACCCTTGAGATGGGGAAAAGGAGAGGCAAAGTCAGGGAGATTCCCTCTCTCCCTGGCGGGTCAAGCCAACTTCGTCAGGCAAAAATGGAGGATTTTGGAATCGCGCCAGGTCCCGGACAAACTTCAACTCCTGGAGCTGTGGCCAACGTATTGACGTCGGCCGACAGTATAGACGGGGCTTCCCTTAGCCCCGTCGAACGTGCGGCTCCTCCACAACCGGGAAGTGGTTGTCTGCTGCTGAGTCCTGACGATCTGATCCGAAGTGGCTTACAGACCGAGCAGGGAGGGAGCCGGCGGCAGATTGAGGGAGAACAAAGTGCTGGCAGCCTGAAAGTATCAGAGGTGATTCCGGTTTCTACGCTGTCGTTACAGACCGTGAGTATTTTGGAAAATGCTGCCAAAGCACCCCTTCCCGATTTGAACTTGGAGAAAATGAAAAAACCAGCCGTAGTGACGCTTGAGTCACTCTGGGACTTGACTTTCACTGCCCATACCTCTCTACAAGCTGCAATTAGTAAAAATGCTGAGACTATTAAAACTTTATCAGAAACTGCTCTATCCCAAATGCAATTGACTGAATTTCAAACTACCGCAGTAAAATCTCTTACGGAAAGAACTCAAAAAATGGAACTTGTGGGACAAACTTTGATAAAGGATAAGAATTTTACTCAAAGGCGGTTGGAATATCTTGAAAACCAGTCTAAGCGTTTAAATCTGAGACTAATAAATTTTCCAAGCTCACCATTGGTTACTCCGGTACAAATGGTTAAGAAATACCTTATCGAAATATTGGGTATGTCAGAAACCTCACTACCACCTATAACTAGAGCTTATTACTTGCAGATTGAATCAAAGTTTCCTCAAGGTGGAGAAGTGATGAATCTGACATCCTTTTTGGAGTCCTCTTTGGAGGTTATTACTAAAAGAGCAACTTTATTAGTCTCTTTCGCATTGGAAATGGATAGGGACGCAGTTTTGAGACTTTCTCTGAGACATTTAAATTCTATGTTCTTGGGATCAAAAATAAGGATATTCCCGGATCTATCAAGAGAGACTCAACAGAGGCGCAAGGCCTTTTTAACCTTGCGCCCTAGAACTGTGGCAATAGGAGCTAGTTTCCTATTGAAATTTCCCTGTGTGTGCAGAATTATATTTCAGTCTAAACAATTTCAGTTTTTTGACCCCAAGCAATTAGAGGAATTCTTGCTTAGTAGAGAGGAAGTTCAGGTGGTGGTATAGTCCCATATGTATACTGTTTAACAGCTTTTGAGAGAAGTGTCCGGGACAAGTGCTTCATGGATAAAGACATTAATACGTTAACAATTTCCTTTAGATTAATCAAGTAATCTTACATCTTGTTTTGATTTTCTTAATATTGAGGTCGATAATTTGTTGAAATTTACTAGTTCTCTTATATGTTTAAAATTTTATTTCTAATTTGTGTATTATCATTCATGAAGGTGAAATTATGTATGTTAAAAAAGCTTAATAAAAATGAGAATTTAAAAAAAAAAAACAAATTGTCCTCTCCATATCTCGTGCTGTATATGAGAGCTGTGGAGCCCCATTTTAGAAAGAATGGAAATGTCTTGGTGTGCACAAGGAGGCTGTGGAAAGTACTTTACAAAAGCACCAGTGAACATGAAAGCTAACTGAAAACATGTATATCTGCTCCCCCCAATACTGACATGGGGCAAAAACAAAAATCTGAGTGGTGTCATGTGAATATTTTGAAATGGAAGATCCTCATGTATAATACTTGTGCCCCATGGGGCAGCAGCACAAGCAGAGTGTTTGAAGATTAAGATACATGTGAATCTCGGCATATTGTGGTGATCTGCATGTGGACAATAGCTGGGGTGCTTATGACTACATCCATGTGCAAGTGTTAGTATTTTGCACTGGCTCTCTGCGTATGTTGCATATGTATGTAGTGCTGAGCCTAACACTTTCTCAAGTGCCTTCCTACACTCCCCATGCGCATGGTATGGCTTGCCCCATTGAACTGTGATGACATGTTTCTGGCCTCATGTTACACAGTGGCCTCTAGTGGTCCTTATTTAGAGAGCACCAACATGGTAGCCAGGAGGAAAAGAAACTTCTCTGTCACAGAGGACAACCTTCTGGCATGCATGGTGCTCTCTAATGAGAGCACACTGTTTCACCCTAGGGGCAGAGGCCATGCTGCAGTAAGGAAAGTATAGGAAACAATCCAGAAGATCCCTGGCAAAGTAAACAGGAAAGCGTACCCTCATGCACATACGTCAAAAAATTCTAGCTCTCCATATAGCAGAGGGAAGCCACCTAGGCAACTAACTAACTGCCAGAAATGATCTCCCATCCTGTATCAAATCTCACCACCAAAATAAAGTGCTATGATGTCTCTGGGTTTTGAATATGAAAGCATATAGCAGACAATAATGGAACCATAGGTGCAGCTTATATGCATAACAGCAGCCACTCTGAATCTGACATCTGGTATGGATACCTAAGCAGTCAAGGCAGGCAGGCAGGCAGGCAGAACCATCCTACACACTTTAAGCAACAAATACAATGAAACAACACGTGACAATCATCTGTGTGGCAACACAAATTCATGAACAGTGCACTCGGCATTACAGAAAGTAAAATATAGGAACACTATTCCCCAGAATATGTTTATATGTATATAATATGTGAATTTTTGAAAGAGTCTTATAACCTTACCCTTCTATTGTCAAAGCAGCACTGCTTTGTTCACTAGCAAAACCCTTCAAAGAATTCAATATATGACCGTAAGGTGTGAAAATCATACTATTTATTCAAAAAACATAATATATTGTTTAGGGTATCGTTGACGCTAAATTTAGTACATTCTACAAATTTCTTTGTATAGCGATGTTTCGGTCATGTTCACCTAGCGCCATTTCGAGCACCCTTATACTTATCACAGTTTTTAAATATATAGCTCTACTCAGCTTTGGTGCATACAACGCAGCAAGTTTCAAATTGAGATACCAACGACGATAGACAAAACATGGTATCAAAATCTTTTTATTGAGGTTTTTATTCCTAGAGCATTTTGACTAGCAGCAGCCATGTCAATACATAATGATGTAAATCATGTTCAGTTAACACAATTATACACTAACCACTTTTTAAAAAGGAGAACAAGCACTATACAATTATCTTAAAACTGTAATTACATTTTGGTGTAATCACATGAATTTAAGATTCATTCTATACAGAACATCTATATTGAGGTAACGTGAGCTTCTAGTGTATACCTATGACAACGGTGTAATAAACAGAAGACTAAATTAATCATACAACCATAGTAATATTTGTTCTCAATAAGTCATTGTGCCATATTATTTTTTATTTTATGTGTTATTTTTCATATTTTATTTTTATAAAAGTGTTTTGTGTACTTTCCAATTAAGTTATTTTTTCATAACATATTTTATTCTTAATCTATTTTAACAATTGATATTGCAGTATATATCTTATTAGTTAACTTAATTTTGAATCATTAATCATAAATCTTATTATTATCTTTGTCAGTTACTGTGTTCTTTTATTAGAAGTTTTTTTATTAAAAGTCTTTTGTACACTTCTCCACATTAATATTAGCTTTGCATTAATATATTTATCACAATGGTACTGTGTAATAACTTCATTCTTATTTCATTGTCTCTGCCTTAATAGTGTATACCAATATTTCCCATTAGTTTAATTTTAACTTTTTTTTTTATTTGGTCTTAAAATATAGTTGAAATTATGCTCTCTATGCATATCACTAATTGTCTCAAATTCTGAATCTGTAATACTATTACTGTGTCAAAAGTTTGTTTTTCAAATATGATTTTATATATGCATTTATTATTTATTTGATTTTCACTATTTTGTAGTAGACTTCTGATGCAGGCCTTTTAGGCTGAGATACAGCTGTGTTGAGTCCTGTTGTTTTCTAATAAACAGTTATTCTCAAGTGGAGCGTCGTCCACTTTTTGAGTCATCTTCATTGTCTTGCGACACATTATATCTTTTTGCAAAGATTTGCTTCTTCTGTTTTACATCAATCTATGACACCAGCACAGAAGGGTAAAAACTGGGTTTACTGTTTGAGCTGTACAGTGTGTGGGAAGGTTATTCAGTCTAATGTGTGAGTGAAAAACAGACTGCGAAACTGATGCAGAAACTCTGAGGCCCACACAACTACCATCACAGACTGAAAGCTACCAATGGCAAGAAAGGGAAGGGCAGTGGGAACTTTTAGGTGTGCTGGCATGGTCTATCCGCTCTGTGTGGTGGAAGACGGGGTTGAGCCAGTGGCGTTCCTAGGGAGGCTGACACCTGGGGTGGATCGCCGATGCACCCCCCCCAGATGCAGCGCAACCCCCCCACGAAAGAACCCCCCCTGGGCGCACGCCACTGGGGGGGTGCCGTGCGCGCCTGTCCTTCGTTCGTTCCATGCTCCCGCTCTGGCCCGGAACAGGTAGTAACTTGTTCCGGGACAGAGGGAGCATGGAACGAACGACGGACAGGCGTGCACCCAGGGCGGACCGCACCCACCGCCCCCCCCCCCTAGGAACGCCACTGGGTTGAGCTACTGGCAGAGATGGTAGATGGTGAGATCCAAGAACTGAGTCCTGATCCTATGTATTCTCTGATAAGGCTGCTTCTTCCTGACCCTGTTCTATGCCATGTGAGCCTGCTGCATATTGACCTGCATAGGCCACCTATTAAAGATATTCATAATAATTCCTGTGTTCTACCACACACAGATACACTCAGAGACACTCACCATGAGATAAACAGGTGGTCGTAGACATGCATACATAGGCATACACCTATACACACACATTGTAGGCAGTAGGGTGACTCACCCATATAAAATATACAGTCACTTTTCAATAAGAAAAATAGAAACAAAAAAAGAGGGGGGGGGGGGAGACCAATAAAATTCCATATCAAGGGTAATGAATTTATTGACAACAGTAAAGTTAATAAGGACTCTTATGTAAATGCAATTGCAAACAGTACACCAAATAGACTTAACACAGTCCTATGTTTCGGCATAGAAGGTGCCTGTCTCAGGATCAAAAATAATCTGTATAATTGCATTTATGTTTCAGATTCCAGTGGCAGATCGGACACTGGCCTGAAGGGTTGGGAGGAAGAACAGTAATCTTCATATCCTCTAATCCTGCCTTCAATAACTGTTGTCTTCCCTTCTGTAAGTTCCACCAGTTCCCTCAGACCTTGCACAGCCTTCACTCTCCCACCGCTGCCCACCAAGAGCCAGCCTGAGACAGAGAGCCTGATGGCATGGTAGCACACAAGCCAGCTTATAATCGAACGAGAAAAACGCCCAAGTTCCGACCTAAATCGGGAGATGGACGTTTATCTCACAAAAACGAATAAAGCGGTATAATCGAAAGCCGATTTTTGGGCGTTTTCAACTGCACTCCGTCGCGGATGCGGACAAAGTTTATGGGGGCATGTCAGAGGTGTGGCGAAGGTGGAACTGGGGCGTGGTTATCTGCCGAACAAAGATGGGCGCATTTCACCGATAATGGGAAGAAAGTATGCGTTTTTACCTAGAATTTAGGACACTTTTCCTGGACCCTGTTTTTTCACGAATAAGGCCCCAAAAAGTGCCCTAAATGACCAGATGACCACTGGAGGGAATCGGGGATGACCTCCCCTGACTCCCCCAGTGGTCACTAACCCCCTCCCACCACAAAAAAATGATGTTTCACACATTTTCATTTTCACCCTCAAAATGTCATACCCAGCTCCCTGGCAGCAGTATGCAGGTCACTGGAGGAGTTGTTAGGGGGTGCAGTGGACTTCAGGCAGGTGGACCCAGGCCCATCCCCCCCTACCTGTTACAATTGTGCTGCTTAATGCTTATTAGTCGTCCAACCCCCCCAAACCCACTGTACCCACATGTAGGTGCCCCCCTTCACCCCTTAGGGCTATAGTAATGGTGTAGACTTGTGGGCAGTGGGTTTTGAGGGGGATTTGGGGGGCTCAACACACAAGGGAAGGGTCTATGCACCTGGGAGCTCTTTGACCTTTTTATTTGTTTTTGTAAAAGTGCCCCCTAGGGTGCCCGGTTGGTGTCCTGGCATGTGAGGGGGACCAGTGCACCACGAATCCTGGCCCCTCCCACGAATAAATGTCTTGGATTTATTCGTTTTTGAGCTGGGCGCTTTCATTTTCTATTATCGCTGAAAAACAAAAACGCCCAGCTCACACATTGTTGAATAAAACATGGGCGTCTATTTTTTTCGAAAATACGGTTCGGTCTGCCCCTTCACTGACCCGTTCTCGGAGATAAACGCCCATGGAGATAGGCGTTTTCGTTGAATTATGCCCCTCAAGGTGAGTTTGGGAGGACCCTGATAGGAGAGGGGGGAGGCACAGGGAGTTTGAATGAGGGGGCTGCAAGGTTGATGTAGAAGGCTGAAAAAAAAGCAGGGAGATGAAAAGTAGCAATAGCACACCTATGTGGACACAGATGACATTGAGGCAATTGAATAGCTCTCAGACCTTCTCCAGCAATCAGCAATATTAGCACCCAGTCCAAAAGATAAATCAGACTTGAACTTGTGTATGATTTATATAGCAGATGCAGATGCTGATATTCAAATTTTCCACCCTCAATGTGTATAGCCTTTGGGGAATAAATCATAGATGTGTAAACCTCAGTGCTGCCCATGCCACAGCCCCAACATGCTTCTTTTCTAACTGTGGATATCGGAAAGTGGTCAGCACTTGAACATGTAGATCATGGCCACACTCAAAGTATGATTTCCACATGGATGTTTTTTCAACATTTAAGGGCCAGCATTCCTATGTGAGATTCATGCGTAGGGTTTCTAAAGTAATGGCCATAGTATGTGTGTTTGCCATTGACATTGCAATCCAGTTCAACTGTTTCTCAGCTCTTGTGTTATAGTGGTGACCATCTGCTTTCCAGCACTACTAACAGTATTTTGGTCACCATGCATCTTAGCTAATACTCACCCAGACGTTCAGGTGCGAACATCTGGTTTTGCTGCTTTCCAATATGGCTGCTTGAAGCAGATCATCAGAGATTCATCCTCTCATACAACCTTCCTGATATGTTAAAGCACAATCTTAACATAATTTGAATTACTTACTGTTTATTTGATAACTAGCCGTTAAGCCCGTAAAAACGGGCGGGTATTGGAATGTTTTTTTCCCCAAGGCCCCCCTCCCGTTGCAGCTGCAAAGCCCCCTGCCATCCTCCTTCCCTGCCAGCTCCAAGGCCCCCTCTGTCCCTCCCTCCCAGCTCCAAGGCTCCAGTCCTCCCCCCTTCCCAGCTGCAAGGCCCCCTGTCCTCCCTCCCTCCCTCCCTCCCTCCCTCCCAGTTCCAAGGCCCCAGGCCCTCCCCCCCAGCTCCCAAGGCCCCCTTCCCTCCCTCCCAGTTCCAAGGCCCCCTGCTCTCCCTCACAACTGTAAGGGGCCCCATTCCCTCACAACTGTAAGGGGCCCCCTGCCCTCCCTCCCAGCTCCAAGGCTCCAGTCCTCCCCCCTTCCCAGCTGCAAGGCCCCCTGCCTGCCCGCCCTCCCTCCCAGTTCCAAGGCCCCAGGCCCTCCCCCCAGCTCCCCAGGCCCCCGGCCCTCCCTCCCTCCCAGTTCCAAGGCCCCAGGCCCCCCCAGCTCCCAAGGCCCCCTTCCTTCCCTCCCTCCCAGTTCCAAGGCCCCCCCTTCTTCCCAGCCAGCTGGAAGGCCCCCTTCAGTCCAGCCCTCCCAGTTCCAAGGCCCCCTCCTTCTGAGACCTCCCATGTCCCCTCCCCTCCCCCCCCCAAGGTAGCCGCTACCGCCCCCCCCCCCCCACGCCGGAGTCGCCACCACCCCCCCCCCTTCACCCGGCCCGGGCCCTCTCTTCGTTATTCAACTTACAGCAGCGCCGAAACAGCAGCAAGCAGCAGCTCCCGTTGGCCTTCCTTCACTGCCTGTGCCTCGCCCTCGTGTGACGTCACGTCGGCGAGGGCGGGGCACAGGCAGTGAAGGAAGGCCAATGGGAGCTGCTGCTTGCTGCTGTTTCGGCGCTGCTGTAAGTTGAATAACGAAGAGAGGGCCCGGGCCGGGTGAAGGGGGGGTGGTGGCGACTCCGGGGGGGGGGGGGCGGTAGTGGCTACCTTGGGGGGGGGGAGCGGTAGCGACGTCAGCGGTTCCCTTCAGCGCAGTTTCCCTCTCTGTCCCGCCCCCCTCCTCCCGTCATCACGTCTTGACGCGGGGGCGGGACAGAGAGGGAAGTCTCTACTGCGCATTTGCAGGTGAGTCGGTCACTTGCCATTTATAGGTTTGATATCTGGTTCGAAGCAGAACAAAATAGAAGATGCTTTTTCAGCTGTGGTAGGTAGAATAGAGCCAAAACAAGATCTGCCAATGCCTGAGAAAATGACGTCCCTGTGCGAGGTGCAAGAGATTGTGGACCCGATTATGCAGAAATCGGGGCAGTTCAAATCCTTTTTACAGGATAATGCTTTAATATGTCCAGTCTATGGGCTGAGCACACAGGATTAACATCCACTCTCAAGCTGTGCGGGGGCTCAGGCCATTTATTTTCAATCGATACCAGCAGACACTAGAGGTGCTTACTAAAGTGAGAAACAAGCCAGATATACAATGGCAGTGAGCAAAATTGCTTATCCTTTTGGATTTATCACCGGCGACTGCCCAAAAACGTAAAAGACTTGTAGCTTATAGGCCACATTTAAAAAATATGTGTGCACAATATGGGATGTTCTATCTGGTGTGACTCTGGGTCACTTTTCAAAACCGTAAACATAATTTTGAGGACCGAAATGAGCTGTGCAAATTCATCATGGATTACTGAGGAGCCACATCTTGAACTAAACTGATCTAATGTACTGTTTCTGTATCCTGATACGTTACACCACACAGTTCTGTGCCAAATGAGGAATGTTAGATATACATTTCTATTCTGATATGCTTCTTCATAATTTCTACTCTGCCTCACCAAGTGAGCAAAAACAGAGAACAGCGAGCACATAAGTCAAACTTTTTGTAACAGAGATTTTTCATTTAAGCATAGTGTCTCTGTAAAAGACAGTAACAACTTGAAGCCCAAATATGTTAATCCTTTGACCTGCCATTGGAACAGTGAGCCAGCAACAGATTCTTTGGTACAATAAGCATTAAGTGGCAAAAGCTCTGATTTTGATCAATTATTTTTATATCCTGATAAACTGCCAAATTTGTCTGTCAGAGCAAGTGGAGGAGGAATTGTTAGCCTAGGCTCTGTGAGGTATAAAAGTACATCTTCAGCATAAGTTGAAAGTTTAAAGGTTTCCTCACCAATAGAAACTCCTTTAATTAAAGAGCTCTACCTTCCTTAACGTACAGAGCAGTGGTTCAAATGCCAGGTCAAAAAGGAGTGGAGAAAGAGGCCACCCCTGTCTAGTTTCCCTGTGTAAGGAGTATGCCCTTGAAGTGTGACCATTGTCATGTAAACAGTTGGATTACTATACAATAGGCATACCACCTGGATGAACTGAGGGCCAAACCCAAACCATTCTAAAGCATGGAACAAATAAGACCATTTGATTCAATCAAAGGCCTTTTTGGCCTTGAGTGACACCAGAAAGGCCGGATTCTCGCATTCACTTGCTTCATTTAGAATATGTAAACAAAGGCGAGTATTATTGGAGGAGAGTCTCCCAGTTATAAAGCCATATTGGACTGTATGGATGAGATCATGCAAATGGTCTATAAAATAAATAGTGAGGATTTTAACATATATTTTGGCGTCTAAATTAATTAGCGATATTGGCCTATAATTCGCCACATCAAAGGGATCAATACCCGGTTTAGGTAGCACAATTGAAAGAGCTTCTGTGATAGTATCCTACATGGTGCGAGATTCAAGAAAATCAGTAAAGAGAATAAGCAATCTGGGGACTAGGACATGGCCTAAAAGGTATATAAAATTCAACTGTATAACCATCTGCTCTGGACATTTTGTTACATTGAAAGGAGTTTAAGGCATCAAAGACCTCTTTAGCCATTGTAGGTTAAACACACAGTACTATAACTGGATAAAATAGTTCCAATATAGTTGCAATAATCATAAATCTCAGTTCAACAACTCAAGGTCCCAGATACCAAAGCATCTGCAAAACACAAGTTGGTGGAAACAGGGATCTGGTGATAGGCTTTCATGACATCACAGACATTATTTTTTGTAACAAATGACAAAGAGCAATTATCTTGCAGTGTGATTTATCTAATGCTTTCGATCTGGTGGAACATAACAGATATTGAGCATTTTGGATAGCCTAGGCTTTGGTGGAAATATGTTGACATGGCGAGGGTTTTCTTAGTGCAAGAAATTATGCAGGGAAATTTAAAGGTAGTCATTCTTAGTCTTGGCATGCAAGTTATGGAGTGCCGCAGGGCTCTCCCCGGTCACCGACTTTGTTTAATATCCCAATGTTGTCTCTTGGTTCAATTATGAATTCAGCTAGATTAGTTATGTTGATGACATAATAAATTCTACAATAGTTTCAGAATAGTTAGAATAAAGGTTTGTATTTTGCTCCTGGAAATGTGGGTTAACAAACATGCTCTGAAACTTAATAAAGATAAAACCAAATGTCTTTTTCTGGGTCATTTAGATGATATATGGAACAGTAATTTGTTAAAACCAGCTGGTCAGCACTTTGTATTTGAGGACATTATAAAGATCATGGGGATTACTTTATTTGGATCATTAACGTTAGAGTCTCATGTGAATTCTGTAGTTAAGAAATCTTTTTTTTTTTTCTGATGAAAAACTCAGGAAGATTTGAAATATGCTTGATA
The DNA here is from genome assembly GCF_901765095.1 of Microcaecilia unicolor. Taxonomy (NCBI): domain Eukaryota; kingdom Metazoa; phylum Chordata; class Amphibia; order Gymnophiona; family Siphonopidae; genus Microcaecilia; species Microcaecilia unicolor. Next base: position 422,867,311 of record NC_044031.1, read on the forward strand.
TCTACACTTTTAGACTTGTAGTTCAGATCCTAATTTTATCTAGACTACAGTAATTGTATATATGCTGGATGTAAAAGAAAACTGATAACAAGAATTCAAATGGTGCAAAATACCACAGCACACATGATTTGCTCTGCTCATAGAAGTGACAAAATTTCTCTCTCATTGATAGATCTTCACTAGTTGCCAGTGGAGGCATGAGTTTCCTTCAATGTGTGCATATTAATATTTAAAATCCTTCATGGGTCTGCTCCGGCTTATTTGTCCAATTGGGTACAAATGTCTAATAGGAATAGGGCTTTACATGATAATTTTCAACTACACTTCCCGAGTCCTCATGGTCTAAAATATAAAACTATATTTTCAGCTAGTTTCTTTTATCAAGTACCAGCAATTTGGAATTCTATCCCTTCAGCCATTAGGAAGATGCAACATTTTGCTTTTTTAGGAAAGCTTTAAACATTTTCCTTTAAAATAAATGTTTAAATTAATATGGAATTGTTTTATATTTTTATTTTATTTTAGTAATATTGATATAAGGAATTGTATCTTCTAAACTGGCAATTGTTAGCTCACAGGATTTGCCTGTTCTTTCTCTTTTTGTGAACCGCGCTGAACCCTCTGGGCTGCTGCAGTCAATAAGACTTCTATGTAAATGTAATGCTGCCAGTATTCCTATTAGTGTGTAGGTGTGGGGCAGGATGCTGGGGGTGGTGCAAGAGGTTCCAGATATGTGCAGGCCCTCATTTTTGCATTGAATAGATAGTGGAGGGGGCCCCATAATTACTTGTCATTTAATATTCTGTATATTTTGATTTCAGCAATATTTTTTTTCTTCCTTATGAAACATCAATAACATGTATTGCAACAACAAAGGGACCTCACTGTTTGTAACCCTACTTATGTATGGTGCTGTGATACTTGGGGGCAATGCTTCACACTCACTTCACCAGAGTGACTCAGATGGATGTCCATGCTGTCATGGAGACATTGGGGGGGGGGGGGGGGAAGAGCTGGTGGTGGTGTTTTAAAATGTCTTTCCTGTGTCTGAGGCAGGAGGACCAGTAGCTCTGTCTCTGGCACAATGAGATTTGACTCTCTATGCAGACATGACTGTGCACACTGAGGAATGTTCCTCCACGTGCAGAGGTATGTATGCACATTTTGCATGTGAAGGGAATGCCCTGCCCGTTGCTACAGACATTTTCTCGATGCAGAGACCAGTACCACTGGTGCATTTATTTATTTGTTGCATTTGTATCCCACATTTTCCCACCTCTTTGCAGGCTCAATGTGGCTTACATAGTACCATAATCAGCGTTAACCGATTCTGGTATGAACAAATACAAGTTGCGAGTAATATCAAGGGGATATTATGGTAGAGTGAGATACATGTATGGTAAAGACAATTGGGGAGAACTTAGTGAGGGAAAGGAAGAGTTAGGATATGTCCGTTACGACCTTTGGTTACGTTGTGTCGCAAATGTCCAGGTTTTTTATATGTTTGATTTGCAGAAATGTTTATCTTCAAACATCTATAATGTTTTTCATGCATCCTCTTTCTAAATGTTTTATTCTGTATTTCTGAATATCAGAAATGTTTAGCTCTTTCTTCTATTACAGACTTCCATTTTTAGACATTTTCCAATAAGCATGTGTTTTGCCATTTGAACATCATATCGAAAAGGTCCCTCCACTTGTGTCCCATTAATATGAATGTGAGCCCTGCACCTTTTTTAGTGCTTCATACAGAAAGCTATTGAAAGTACTTAATCTATGTACAGGTACAAAAAAAGTCATTCTAGGAAAACAAATTGTCTAGTGCAATTTATGAGCAAGATATCACTCTAAAATGCCTCAAATTGCATGTAAATTCAATAAATAGCTAAATATTTCAATATTAGCAATTATTTGGAAAACAAAATATCCACTTTTAATAATTCTGATTTACATTTTATTCCTGAAAAATTATTATTGTACAAAAAGATAGAATGGAATTAGTTTGGAAGTAACCTTCAGGAGCATTTTGGGCTCATTTTCGAAAGAGAAGGACGTCCATCTTTTGACATAAATTGGAAGATGGACGTCCTTCTCCCAGGGATGTCCAAATCGGTATAATCTAAACCCGATTTGGACGTCTCCAACTGCAGTCCGTTGCAAGGATATCCAAAGTTCAAGGCGGCATGTCGGAGGCGTAGCGAAGGCGGGACTTGGGCATGCCTAACACTTGGACATCTTTGACCCATAATCAAAAAAACCAATGACGTACCTGACAAACACTTGGATGTTTTCACCCGGACCTGTTTTTCTTACAAATAAGGCAGCAAAAGGTGCCCGAAATGACCACATGACCACCGGAGAGAATCAAGGATGACCTCCAATTACTCTCCCAGTGGTCACTAACCCCCTCCCACCCTCAAAAATATCTTTAAAAATATGTCCTGCCAGCCTCTATGCCAGCCTCAGATGTCATACTCAGGTTCATGACAGAGCATGCAGGTCCCAGGAGCAGTTTTAGTGGGTACTGCAGTGCACTTCAGACAGGCGAACCCAGGTCCATACCTCCTCTACCTGTTACATTTGTGGAGGACATAGCGAGCCCTCCAAAACCCACCACAAACCCACTGTACCCATATATAGGTGACCCCTTCACCTGTAAGGGCTATGGTAGTGGTGTACAGTTGTGGGTAGTGGGTTTTGGGGGGCTCAGTACACAAGGTAAGGGTGATATGTTCCTGGGAGTATTTTATGAAGTCCACTGCAGTGCCTCCTAGGGTGCCCAGTTGGTGTCCTGGCATGTCAGGGGAACCTGTGCACTGCAAATGCTGGCTCATCCTACTCCCAATTGGCTTGCATTTAGACATTTTTGACATGGACGTCTTTGGTTTCGAAAATTGCCGAAAGTCAGAAACGTCCATGTCTAGGGATGTACAAATTTATGGATTTGGGCGTCTGTGATGGTATTTTCTAAATGAAAAATGGACATCCATCTTGTTTCGAAAATACGGGTTTCCCCGCCCATGTATTTCGCCATTTTGCAAGGACTTCCAAATCGCAACTTGGACGTCCCTTTCTAAAATGCCCCTCCACGTCTCAGAAAGAGTGATGAGTGAAGGGAACAACCTCTCAGGGATCTTGAGTAGTCAAAAGACATACTGAAGTTTAAGGAATCATGGGATATTCACAAAAAAATTCTTAAGATCCAGAAGGGAGATGAGGAGAAAGTTTGAAATGAAGTAGAGATCATGGGCCTTCAAATCTTTATCTGACATTACAGTCCATCTGTTTCTCTGATTTTTAAAGCTCCTATCAAGTCACTCTGACCATATGAAGTCTAATTATAAAACAAGTACTGTAACTCTATTGTAATTAAAGTAGTCTTGATTATTTGCTGTAAGTTACAGAAAATAAAATTGTTTAATTAAAATAGGCAACAAGTAAATAAATAAATAAAAGAGCAAAACAGCTTTTAAGATTCAGAAGGACAGCATTATTAATCAAAACACCCCATGTTGCCACAACAAACCTTTGAAGAATCTTTACTAAACTGTGTTACACAGCGAGTGGGAATTTTAGTGTGTGGTAGACATTAGTGCAGACCCATGCTAATAGCTACCACATGATAAAACCAACTAGAATGGCAAAAATTCCATATAATCTGCTTAGTGTAAGTAGGGACAGGATCCGGGTACAACATAGGTAGCAACAGAGTGCATAGTTCTGTGCTGCAAGCTAGCTGTTGTGGCCAAGAAGGTTGAAGAAAACAGGAGATGGGATGATTTCAGAAAGTTTAAGCCATGATCTAGTATACTTACCGCTAAGTCAATGGGTGGTGTTAAGATCTTTGGTCAAAAAAGGATGTGTGCTGGTTTTTATTTTGCTGCACATCCATTTTCCGGCACGATAAAAAAAATCCCTTTTATCCAAGTGTGCTCAGGAAATGGACTAGCGCTCATCCAAAACACACGCCTACACTAGCGCAGGCCACTTTTGGACGTTCCTTAGTAAAAGGGCCCTTTAAAGATTTATATAAGCCCAACATTATCAATATAATTTAAAACAATTTAATGGATAGGGGCGTTATAAATTTGCCACCTGCTAACTTCCTTTCAATATCGACACATATTTTAATCATTTCAGATCAAATATACAGAAATGATAAGCAGTAGTAAGTGGACATTGTTTTATCATATTGTTTAGAGAAACATTTAAAAATGCCAGTCCTATCATAGCTAGGTAATATAGTAGTAGCAGTAGCAATGTTCCCGGAAATTAAATTGGATATAAGATATAGAGTGTAATGTTCAGAAGAAAGGAAATCTTGACTTTTTTAACTAAACTGTTTAATTACGGTGAAATGCAGAGCTGTGTTTCAGTCCTTACTAGAGATCAGAAAATGATGAGAAAGCTTTCATTTTGCATTCCTCACAATCAGTGTTTTTCACATGCTGTATTATTAATGGCTTCTGCTTAAGCCAGCACTACTCACATTTCATTTTTTGACCAGATATTACGCTTTAGAGACACGAGAGGGCCAGTGCAATCTTTGTTTCTATCTGTTACGGTATCAAGGACTTACATATTTGAAACCAGCCAATCAGGCTTATTTTAAGTTATATATTAAGTTGAAATTATGAGGCTTCACTTGACTACATAATCGTTCTGCCTTAAGGAAAGAGCATTAGAACAGCTTTAAAAGGCATGGGAAGTTGGATTCCAGCTAGTATTACTATTTGTACACAACAGAATTAGATTGCTTTAAATTTAGTTAGATATAGTAAAGCAATGCCACCTATCATACTCCAGGGCAGTGCTACAAGGCAAAAGGCACTGAAGAGCTCTGAATGTGAAGGTCACCGCAGACCATGCCTTGTAAGGATTTGAGCAAGATGCTTGTTAAGTGTACTGGTTAGTTTCTTACTAACTAACCAGGAATTGACAATTGAAGGTTATATTATTGTGAATTTATTTCATGCAGATTTTTTGTTTTCTAGGGATGGTTTTGTGATTTTAATCTTTTATATGTTCAATTCTTCTAATAAAACTGTAGCCAGTTTATTGCCCATGCAAGTTGTTTGGATGACATTTTTGGATACTTTGAGGAAAATGTAGAGAGGGCAAGTGTGAATGTCTATGTTATGAAACTTGATTTTCCAATGTCAAAGAAATCATCAATTTCAAAATTCTGATTATATGTATATTGGGCCTAGGCTGCTTAGAGTGTGTGATGTCACCAGAAAAAGGCAGTTCAAGAGAGACCTGAAAAGAGACAGAGGTGTGTGTGAGTATAGTCTGGGTTTTGATAGAAATTAGGACAAATTTTGGTTAGAAGTTTCTGATTTTTGTAGTTTTAAAAGTAACTTGGCATGTCTGGATGCTTTGCTGGATTAGTGAGCTTGAGCGTGTTAGTCAGCAGATTTTGGTATTCCATTGTTTCCATCTTGTATCTACTCATTATCAATCCATCCCGTGTTAAGTGAGCGGCCCCTGAGGCAGTCGAGACATGGCCCCATGTCGGGTCTAATACACGAGTGGTGCCTAATAAAGATTCATTCACTACCTATTCAGCTGCAAGAATATTCTTGGTCCACCCCGACTTCTGGATTTGGTTGTTTTGTTTGTAGGGGTTCCGTTACCTTTTTTGTTTTTTTGTGCCCATAAAAAGTCCTTACCATGAACAATCCTTTACAAAATTGTCCCATTAACAGCTTTTAACATTACTCTTTCAATCACTTCCCTTTTAATTATTGATAATTACATGTTTTTAATGTCTAGAATAAGAGTTTGTATTTGGCTGTACTACTGAAGTAGTAGCAGCAGAAAGCTTTGGGTTATTTTAGAAGCAATATCTTTATACTCCTTTGGTATCCAAATACCTAAAATAATTACAATATTGAATGATAATTATACTTTTGCATGACAATGTATATGATTAATCATTTGATTTAACTTTTATTGTAGAGAAGAAGAGCACAGAGGAGACAAAAGGAGAAGAGAGGAGAGGAACGTGTCAATAAGTACGTCAGTCTAAGATTCAAGACTGTTGCTGCTGTTGACAGCTGTGCATTACTGAAAGATCCTGAGCACAATACTCATGAAATTTATATCAATACTAATTTACTAATATCAATAATAATCTGCTTCTCAGTAGCTTTCCTGGTAAGGGCATGTGTGCTGCTTATAGCTCCCTCATCCCTGTCAACTTAAGTGTCAATAAGGTTGACCGCTGTTCTGGGTCTATTGACTGTTATTAAAAATGACCTTGATGCAATTTAATGCCTATCAAAAAAAAGGGCCACGAGTTAACAAGTATGAAAAGCTACAGCTAAAAAAAAGCACTGACAGGGTCCAGCTGGGTAGCCGGCAATGATGAAATCTCCACAAGGACTTTTTTTCCTCCTTGGTCATTCTGTTTTCAGCCCACTTGAATACAAAAGTATGTTTGAATGATTTGCATTTATCATAATCATAGATAAAATGTGATTTAAAATGTCTAGTTTACCAAAGAAGGACAAATCTATGCAGGTAGAAGGAACACAATATATTCTTACTGGTCAGTTGTTATTCTGAATATACAATAGGCAATGCAGCTACCCTTCTTACGGGGTTCCTTTACTAAACATTTGATCATGTTATCTGCCACAAGACTCATTTTATTCCTATGGGTCCTGATGCAGATAATATGTGCTAATATTTAGTAAAAGACTCTTTATGTCAATTTAATATCTATACTAGTGTTTGCACCTGAGAGTTGTTTACATTTTCAAATATTTTATAATAAAACAATTGTGACCTCCTCTCTGTTGCACTACTCAATACCAGGGCTAGGTCCCACTGGGTACTTGCAAATCCCAGGGTAGATATTCTGATGGAGAAAGGTATTCAGCTAGAGAAGCATTCCAAGGACAATGCACAAAAAGTTTTGGAATTCCAAATTATATTTTTAATTGATTTTAGCAAATTGCAAACAAGAAAAAAATAGCCAAGCTCGGAATGCTTGTGTAGAAATTTGACATGATAAGAGAACATGCAAGGCATCCAAAACATTCAACAATATTGAGGGCCAAGCCAAAGAGATAATTAGCAAGTACTTAATTAAACAAGAAGCAAAAGTGACAGATAGATAACAAGGAATACATAGCACATGAACTTGGGTTTACCCCCCAAAGTTTTCAGAGAGCACAACAACTAACAAGAAAATAGGCTGATGTACAGCCAAAAATGCTGTCAACTGTGCGGGCTGAAAAAAAAAATAAAACATATTTAACAGGTCTAGGGTGATTAATATTGCTCAGATTTGAGAAGTGGACTTCAGAGCGAGATTACAGCTTAGTGTGGGTCCATGTGGTGCAGTCAGGGATGGTGAAGCTATTGAAAGAAACCCCCCATTATGATCATGGTATTTTTGGCAGATTCTGTGGAACATTCATTTTTTGGCATATCAGGTCAGTTGGCTGGGTCACTTGTTGTAATTTCCATGAATTTGCATGAAAATGTAAAGCATAAAAAAACTCCCACTTGAAGAACACTAGGCCATACTATAGTAACAAAAACTTCCTTCTGTGTTTTCTTAGCCAGGTCTGGAAATATCCTAATTTTACTATTTAGAACAAGTTCATCCTTGTGCTTGAAGAAAAGACATAATAAACAGTTTCTATTGGATTTCAACAATAAAGATACTGTCAAAATTGATGACATCATCAAATCATAATTAACCACTCAAATGCAAGTGACCCCTATTTCCAATGTTGCATCTTGTGTGATATATTTCTTAAATAGAGGAAAAGCCTCAAACCGATCAAATACTCCTTGTGTTATTCAACTTTAGGGAGCACTGCCCGTTCATCACAGGCTCAAAAACCTCTACTAAGTGACCCTCCCATACGGCTTTTGCCAAATTCAAAATACAAAGTCTTAAGGGTTACTTAGCTTGCTGCCATGAAATTTCCTGAGCAGTCTTCTATTTGTATGCAGTCTTATAAACCCCATCCACGGCCCGACTTCGGCCCAAGTTTCGCCTTCTTCCTCAAGGTCCGCGGGATAACCGACTGTGTCTACAAAAAATATATAACACAAACTGACACTTCTTATTTTCATAAAAGCTATCTCTGCCTAGACAGAGCCTTTCTTACTTCAAAGTATGCTGTACTCGCTTCCGTATGTAGCAATCAAGATGACGATGGATTAAATCCTTTTCAAACGTCAGTCGCGCTGTCTTAGACTCCTCCTCCTCCTCAACAGCTGAGCGTGACGTAACCCATCTCTGTCAAATGACTTATGCATTCGATGATCAACAGACCTGTTCTGACTAAACTATCTGTAAGTAAGGACTAAAGATGACCTGACCATCATTATGACGTCTGAGGAAACTTAGAAAACTGGTTCCACTTGATCTTCATATTCAATCCATTAGGTTGCAATGTACGTAGGCGGAAGATCCATTTCTGCTCGTTGTAATAGAATTAACTTCCTATCTCCGCCCTGAAGATCCCATTCAATTTGTTGTAGAACGATACATTTAAGAGTATTGAAAGTGTGATTTAACTCGTTACAATGTGCAGCTAGAGGAGCTGTAATTTTGTTAATGTTGATATTGCTCTTAATGCTCCGTCAATCTAATGGAAAGTTTTTGTGATGTTTGTCCCACGTAGACTTTCTGACATGGACATACTATAGCGTAAACCACCCATTCTGAACTGCAGGTCTACAAACTCCCTAGTGTTGATCATCAACTCACACATATTGCATTGTCCACAACTTTCCATTAGATTGACATGCTTTGCGTGTTTCCCTACTCCTCCCCTTACCTTTGAATCAGCTGTGAGTGACGTCATCCTGGCTATGGAGCCTAGCTCAGCAACTCCAGGAGCCACGGACACAGGCAGTCCCGCATTAGAACGTTGGTGGTGAGAATTATTATATAGGATTTATAAATGACCTAGAGATGGGAGTAACTATTGAGGTAATTAAATTTGCTGATGACACAACGTTATTCTAAATCATTAAATCACGGGAGGATTGTTAAAAATTACAAGAGGACCTTACGAGACTGGGAGACTGGGTGTCTAAATGGCTGATGACGTTTAATGTGAGCAAGTGCAAAGTGATGCATGTGGGAAAGAGGAACCCGAATTATAGCTACATCATGTAAGGTTCCACATTAGGAGTCACGGACCAAGAAAGGGATCTAGGTGTAGTCGTTGATGATACGTTGAAATCTTCTGCTCAGTGTGCTGCTGCGGCTAAGAAAGCAAATAGAATGTTAGGTATTATTAGGAAAGGAATGGAAAACAAAAAGAAGATGTTATAATGCCTTTGTATTGCTCCATGGTGCGACCGAACCTCAAATATTGTGTTCAATTCTGGTCGCTGCAACTCAAAAAAGATATAGTGGAATTAGAAAAGGTGCAGAGAAGGGTGATGAAAATGATAAAAGGGATGGGATGACTTCCCTATGAGGAAAGGCTAAAGCGGCTAGGGGTCTTCAGCTTGGAGAACAAGTGGCTGAGGGGAGATATGAAAGAGGTCTATATAATAATGAGTGGAGTTGAACGGGTAGATGTGAAGCATTTGTTCACGCTTTCCAAACATACTAGGACTAGGGGGCATGCAATGAAGCTACAATGTAGTAAATTTAAAACGAATCAGAGAAATGTTTTCTTCACGCAACGTGTAATTAAACTCTGGAATTCGTTGCCAGAGAATGTGGTAAAGGCGGTTAGCTTAGCGGAGTTTAAAAAACATTTGGACGGCTTCCTAAAGGAAAAGTCCATAGAACGTTATTAAATGGACTTGGGGAAAATCCATTATTTCTGGGATAAGCAGTATAAAATGTGTTGTACATTTTGGGATCTTGCCAGGTATTTGTGACCTGGATTGGCCACTGTTGGAAACAGGATGCCTGGCTCAATGGACCTTTGGCCTTTCCCAGTATGGCAATACTTATGTACTTATGTACTTATATTTCTAGTACCTGGATGTTCTGCAAGTACAGTGACTGTAGTTGCGGAACATCCAGGTAGGGGAAATATACATAACATTCATAGTGCAAAGTACAGTAAAAAGGACGTGTTTCTTGCAGAACTGACGAAGGACAGTGGTTCTATAAGATGGACATCCTTCGGCAGTTCTGCGAGAAACATGTCCTTTTTTCTACACTTTGGACATCTCTGATTTGGACGTTTCACACTGCAATTTTGTAATGTCTGAGGACATCCATACTATTTTTCGATTATACCTGCCTGATTTTGGACGTCTTCGTGAGGACGTTGTAATGTCATTTGGAACATGCTGTTTGCTTGTTTGTATTTAAGTGGTCCTTTTACTAAACTGCAGTAAAAGGGGGCCTGCACTTCTGTCAGCATGCAAGTTTTGACATGTGCTGAGGCTTCTTGTTATCGCAGAAGGTAAAAGGCTGTTTTTTGTTCTGGAAAAGAAATGGCCATGTGGTAAGTGAACTACTTGCTATGCAGCCATTTCAAGGGTAGCACTTACCACCACCAATTGAGGTGGAGGTAAGGGCTCCTGTGCTAACCCTGTGGCAACCACTGGGTAAGCACCGGTGCTACAAAAATAGAAAATATTTTTTATGCCAGAAATGACGTGCAGTGAGGGTGGGAACTACCTCTGGGCTCCTGCAGTAGCCCGGCGGTAGTTCCAGATTGGTGAGCAGCAAGCCTGTTGCTTCATGCCAACCCTTTTGGAAAAGGGCTCCTAAGTGATTTAGAATCTTTTATTTATTACTTACCCATTTAAGGGGCCCTTTTACGAAAGGTGTTAAGCCCTTAGGGGAAAATTAGGTGCTAATTCCACATCCAAATTTCATGCAGAAACACGTTGCAATGGATGCAAGGCACAGGAATGGGGCTGAAACAGCACATTGGTGCAGAAATACTCTTACGTGTCCAATTATAGGATTGCACTTAAGGGTATCCATGCATAATCACAAAGGAGGCATTCTCATGGGAGGCGCATGGGTGGGTCAGGGCATTCTGGAAAATTGTGAGCAGTATTATAGAATACTGTGGATACACGCTCAACTTGCACACTGGGATTTACACCTGGTGTAAGTCCTCATGCCCAAAGCTGGGCATGGAATTTGGCACACAATGCTATTCTATAAAGAAGTGGAGGTTCTCTTCTGATGAATAATCGCTGCCAGTTAAGTGAAGCAATATGCATTGAATTACAGCTTTATTTTAAGTAACTGTTGATTAGTTACCAAAAAAAATCTTTTTTGAGGACGATAGAAAGTATTTTGAAAAAGCAAGAAAAAAAACAGTGGATCAATGACGATTTGCGCCACGCCATGAGTATAAAGAAATGAAGATTTCAAATGGTGTGTGTTGCAGGATATTCTGAGGATCCTTAATAAAATGATTGTATACTTAAATTAATACTGGAAATCAATTTTGATATGCTAAATGTTAATTGTAGTGTTGCAATGTGCTTGATGAGGAAGTTTTAAAAAAAGTGTTTGGGACATTGGAATTAAAATTCTATAAAGAGCGCCATTTACTGCATCCAGTCCTTAATGTGCGGGTAGCGCATGCCAACAAGATACCTCAAAATGCATTATAGTATTTTACAGTATTTTGTATGTTAGCACACGGTAACCTGTGCATTACCTATTTTTCAAAAATATTTTTGGAGGGTGCATGTCATAGGCGGAGAGTGGGCCTGTAAGCGTTAACCAGCTAGTGCATTAGAATTGGTGTGTGCTAAAGGGGGGGATTCTATATATGGCACCTAAAAAATCCACGTGGAAAACATTTTCACCTAAGCATATTCTATAAGTGATGCCTTGATTTAGGTATGGTATATAGAATTTGCTTAGTTGATATCCCAGTGCTTAAAATTATGCATTTAAAATATGGCATAAATATGGGCACACGTATTAGAATCTGGGTGCAGTACATTACAGAATACACTAAGCGAGTTGTGCATGTAAATTTTAATTATTGCCAATTAGTGCTCATTATTGCTTGTTTAGTGCTGTTATTAATGCTAATTAGCTTGTTAATCCAATGACGCTAAGCGCATTGTTATAGAATATGCCTGGATTTTGACACGGACCTCTAGGTGCACCATATAGAATCTGGGGTAACTGATTAACACAGGGTTAATGCAGGAGCACTAAAGCCTTCTAAATAGGATGCAGTAAGCAGTCTTGCATTAACTTACAAAAAAAATGGAAAATGCAAAAATAAATGGAAAATAGAATCTGGGCTTAATACACAGGAAAGACCTGCGTTAAGGTGTGCTAAGCCCAGATTCTAATGCCCTTTGGCACAAGGGCCCCTATTGGGCTCATTTTCGAAAGAGAAGGATGCCCATCTTTCAACATAAATCGGAAGATGAAAATCCTTCTCACAGGGTCATCCAAATCGGTATAATCAAAAGCCAATTTTGGACGTCCTCAACTGCTTTCCATCGCAGTGACGGCCAAAGTTCAAGAGGGCGTGTCAGAGGCGTAGTGAAGGTGGGACTTGGGCCTGCCTAACACTAGGACGTCCTTGACCCATAATTGAAAGAAACAAGGACATCCCTGACAAACATGGTCGACTTTACCTGGTCGTGTTTTTCTTATGACCAAGGTACAAAAAGGTGCCCGAACTGACCAGATGACCACTGGAGAGAATCGGGGATGACTTCCCCTTACTCCCCCAGTGGTCACTAACCCCCTCCTACCCTCAAAATATTGATTGCCAGCCTCAGATGTCCATCACAGCTGTATGCAGGTCCCTGGACTAGTTTTAGTGGGTGCAGTGCACTTCAGGCAGGCGAACCCAGCCCCATCCCCCCCCACCTGTTACGTTTGTGGAGGAAACAGTGAGCCCTCCAAAACCCACCACAAACCCACTGTACCCACATCTAGGTGCCCCCCTTCACCTGTAAGGGCTATGGTAGTGATGTACAGCTGTGGGTAGTGAGTTTTGGGAGGGTTTTGGGGGGGCTCAGCACACACAGTAAGGGAGCTATGTACCTGGGAGCAATTTATGAAGTCCACTGCAGTGCCCCCTTGGGTGCCCGGTTGCTGTCCTGTCATGTCAGGGGAACCAGTGCACTACAATTGCTGGCTCCTCACATGACCAAATGGCTTGCATTTGATCATTTTTGAGATGGATGTCATTGGTTTTGATTATCGCCAAAAATCAGAAACGACAAAGTCTAGGGACGACCAAATCTAGGGTCGACCAAATTTAAGGATTTGGACATTCCTGACCATATTATCGAAACAAAAGATGGACGTCCATTTTGTTTCAAAAATGAGGATGTCCCTTTCGATTATGCCCCTCTTTGATAACACAAACTGGTAACCAAAAGAAATAGAAAGAATTCAGCTACGAGGATAATCCTAGTTCAATATATATAAGGGAATAAATATTTATCAAATGTTTTTATTGATTTTATTTATGTATTTATAAAATATGATATTATTTTTATGATTTAAAGAAGAAGAAAAAACTCTTGCTGTTCCATGTGACCACTTTTTTTTAAACCTGTAATTTACTTGCAGCACTCAATATTTTACCCTGTTGGTATTTGCATACCAAAGTCACAGTTCCCCCCCCCCCCCCCCCCCCCCCCCCCCCCACCCACATGCTTTGTAAAGTATGTACATTGATATCCACACCCATATGGATTGATTTGTTGACTCCAGAGGCAGGCACCCCGTGCCAAAATGCAGCTCTATGTCAAGTCCGACTAATAAAATTTCTTTTTACATTTGAGTTGGAATTGTATTGGTCCTCCCCTACTATCATATTTGCTCTGATTCTTCTTATGATTAGCATAACCTAGTGAATTATAATAAAACAACTGTTTATTATCTGTGTAATCATTTGTAAGAATAGAAAATACATTTCAAAGAAATGGATGTTTTAGCATGGAACCAATAGTAACAGAGACAGAAAAAGAAGAGCAAATTGGAGGAATGTACTCCAAATAAGAGAGCTAGAGAGTCTGTCCATCACACATGTGCCATATCTCCTTGGATGGGACAACCCCCCCCCCCCCCCCTCCATAAGGGAGAGGACTGCACCTGCCACTTATGTATTCAGTGTGGAGTGAGATAAGTAGAGAACTTTCAGTCTTCCAGAAAAAGCTTGTACAATTTATAATGTCCTTTATTTGATGCATTTTTGACTTGCTGCACTGTTATTATTATCCAATAATAAATAAAATTATTTGAAATAAAAAAAATAACTTGGGAAGTTCAGGGAACAAATTATTATGACCATCACTCTTAATATAACATTTACATGAGTAAGCACCAAGAAAAAAGCTCCAAGAGTGAGGACTTCCTGCCTCATGGCAAGAAACTGCTTTCTATACTCCTGGGAATTTTAGGGGTATGTTTATTAAGGGGCGTTAGCGATTTTAACGCGCCTGTCAAGTTTACACATGTTAAACACTAACATGCCTATATAATTCTATGGGCGCATTAATGTTTAATGCACATAAACCATTTACGTGTGTTAAAAGCACTAACGTGCCCATAGAGCCCCTTAGTAAACATAGGCATTAATGACATTAGGAAACATTTAACCTTGTTTCTTGATAAATAAATAAAACATCTTGATGTTGGAAATATAAACACATGGTAGGTTCTTATCTGCCTCGAACACAAAAATGAGCAGCAATGTAGCTCACAGAGTCCCCCACATCCTGATTGCTCCAAGACACTGTCCATCTTTAATTGGAAATTCTGGTGCTTGCTGTAGACTACTCAGTGAAACCATGCTATTTCTTAAGATTTTTCAAAAAAATGTTTTACCTAAGAAGGTGTGTTAGCAGTAGTAACTCATCCAAAATGCAGTGGAAGAAGCACAATAAAGCAGAGGCAGGAGAAAAGGTATTTAAAGGATATTCCATCTCACAATTCATAGTCTTTTATTATTATTATTATTATTATTATTAGGATTTATTTACTGCCTTTGTGAAGGAATTCACTCAAGGCAGTGTACAGATTTTTAGCCTAACTCATATAAATATTTTTGAAAATAAACCTTTGTAAATTCTTTTTTAAATATTAATACAACTGAATACAATGTTTAAATAATTTAAAACATGGATGTAAGGAAAGCCTTATTTATTCACAGATGTTAAAAAAATATTTCAGCAAAGAACACTGTTGAATCTGTAATTTTATGTATCTTTGATATTCCATTGTGAAAGACATTTTGTAAATACATGAATGATATCTGACACAAAATAATTTTACTGTTTGCCATAGGCTGATGGAAGTGTCATAGCAAATTTTATGTTGAGATGTCCTAATACATCATTGTGTCATTGCAACATTATTGAAACCCTGAGAACAAATTCTAATCATCATACTGAAACATATTACTAAAACAAATTCTAATCAACATAGTCATGAAGTTCCATTGGCAAGCATGAGCAGCAAGACAGTAGAATTAATGTTTCTTGTATATTTTGAAACTGAGTAGCTTTGAATGCAGAATGACTTGACCCTCTGCTTCTTCCCAGGCATGGATGTCATAAGAAACTTGGCCTTACATTTCAGTAATCTTTCACCACTATGAAATGTGAATCTAGTTTCCAAAGAGCTCTTAGCAGTCGCAATGGAAAGATACTTATGAGTGCATGTATTTCAGTTGTATAAAAATATAAAAACGTAGGGTGTATGTACTAAAACTATGTTCACCTTTATTTGATTTAATTTGATTTATTACACTTTGGAGCTCATTTTCAAAACAGAAAAACATGAAAATAAATGGCATTAACAGCGGGCTTGGGTGTTTTTTGTTTACTTGTGTGATTATATACAGCAAGAAAAACAAGCAATCAAAAAACGCCCAAGCCTGCTAGCTGCTGAAAAGAAAACATTCCCAGAGGGGGCATTCTGTGGGTATGACAACCTGGATCTCTGAAAAAGGCAGGCCCTGCCAGAGGACAGACAGCAAAAACAGCAGCAGCCACCAGACCCAGAGTTTGAAGAGCCCCTTCCTCCCCTGCACAGTTGACCAGGGAGCATACTAGCTGGGGGGTCTGTGCCAGAAAAAAAAAACTCATTCTGACCAATTTTCAGTAAAGGTAAGTTCACTATTTAATTGTATTCAGCATCTCTTTAACATTCCCCCCTCCTCCACCACTACCCCTTCCCCATGCACACATACCCTCAAACCTCACCCAGCACACCTTATTTGCATCAATAAAGGATCAGTTACCGCGTGAGACTTTACCGCTAGGTCAATGGCTGGTGGTAAGGTCTCAGACTCAAAATGGACGTGCGGCTATTTTGATTTTGCCGCACGTCCATTTTCAGCAAACATTTTTAAAAGGCCTTTTTTACAGGCACGCTGAAAAATGGATCGGCGCGTGCCCATAACCCGCACCTACACTACCACAAGCCATTTTTCAGTGCACCTTTGTAAAAGGACCCCTTAGACACTTAAGTGCCCAGTGCTGTTAAACAGTGCTTGAGTACCTAAGAGGACCCTTTTACTAAGATGCACTGTCTTTATGTGGGCTTAGTGTATCAAGAAAGGTTTACCACAGAACGTGCTAAAGCATCTTCTGGAAATTTTCCCATTTGTGCATGTTAACTGTGCTGTATTTTTTTTTTTGTGTGTTTGTTTTGGGAAGGGGCATGTTAGAGGTAGAGAATGGGTGTGGAATAGAGAATGACACAGGGACAAAGTTTGTCCCTGTCCCTATGGGTTTTGTCTCTGTCCCCACCCCATCCCTGCAGGTTCTGTCTCCATCTCTGTCCCGTCCCCATGGGCCCTGTCTCCATTCTTGCTCTGTCCTTGCAGGTTCTGTCCCTGTCCCATCTGTCCCCACTAAGTCCTCATCTGCAGAAGCGTTGAACACATGATTTTATATTTGAATCTTTTTATTAAAGTATACAAATGAACAATATGCTGTGCAACTTGTTTTCTTAGAAGATGTGCTAGTAGTAGGAATGTACAGGATCCCCCATGCAAATTTTGCTAGTTGTAGCCAGCATGTTTGCTTTTTTTCCAAAAAAATCAAAATATTGTCTTCTGCATCACTCAAACATAAATAACAGTCCAGTTCATTAACAGGCTTCAAAGCAGAAAAGTACAAAGTTTGTCTCTGTCCCCATCCCCACCCTATCCCTGTGGGATTTGTCCCCATCCCCACCCCGTTCCTGCAGGCTCTGTCCCAGTCCTCATTCCCGCAGGCTCTGTCCCCCGCCCTGTCCCTGCAGGCTCTGTCCCCACCCCTTCCCTACAGGTTCTGTTCCCATCCCCCTGTCATTCTATAGTGTGGAAGCACAATTCAGGTAACCAGCTTACATTAGTGTGTACTTAATAAATAATGCAGGGTTAATGCAGGGGGGGGGGTCTTTTACTAAGTAACAGTAGTGTTTTTAGCTTGTGGTAGAAATCAGCTGGCGGTAAACATCTATTATATTCCTATGGGCGTCTCAGCATTTACCGCCAGCTGATTTCTACAATGAGCTAAGTACACTACCATAGCTTAGTAAAAGGATCCCTTAGTGTCTTCTAAATGGAAGGCAGTAAGCACTCCCGCATCAATTATTTTCAGTTGCTGCACCCTAATGACAATATTAGTGCATAATGTTAAAATACTAGTAAAAAAAGGCTCGTTTCCGAAACAGATGAAATGGGCGCTAGCAAGGTAATCCCCCCTCCCTCCCTCCCTCTTGAGTTCCAGACCCCCCCCCTCGGCGCATCACCGAAGCCCCTCCCTCTGGCGCATCACCCAAGCCCCTACCCCCCCTGGGGCACGTAAACCCCCTCGCCACCCGCAGCCGCCAATACTAACACTATCCAGCCACTGCTGCTTCTCCTGTTGAGCAGCAGCGGCCTGGACAAAAAGAAAAAAGCAAAAAAAAACATTTCAAACCTGAAACAGTGCTCCGTAGACAGCCAGCTGGCATTGGCTGTTGTCTCTGCAGCCGCTCCTCCTCTCCCCCGTGACGTTGCTGCGCTCCTCCGGGGTCTTCCTCTAGGGGCAGTGATATGCAGGGGAGAGGAGGAGCGGCTGCAGAGATGACAGCCAATGCCAGCTGGCTGTCTACGGAGCGCTGTTTCAGGTTTGAAATGTTTTTTTTGCTTTTTTCTTTTTGTCCAGGCCGCTGCTGCTCAACAGGAGAAGCAGCAGCGGCTGGACAGTGTTAGTATTGGCGGCTGCGGGTGGCAAGGGGGTTTATGTGCCCGGGGGGGGGGGGGGGTAGGGGCTTGGGTGATGCACCGGGGGGAGGGGCTTGGGTGATGCGCCGAGGGGGGATGGGGGCTTGGGTGTTGCGCTGATGGGGGGCACTGTGAGCTGTTTCATAGGCAGGGAGAGGAGTAGGGAAACACGCTTTGCGTGTTTCCTTACTCCTCCCCTGCCTGGCCAGGGTGTTGATGTTTGTCAGGTGGGGGTGGTGGTTTGGTGATGCGGCGAGGGGGGTGTCTGTGTTGCCCTGCTTCCTGCCACTTGCTCCGAAGTGGCAGGGAGCGGCGCACTGGCAGCTGATTCCCAGGCAGGGGGAGGAGTAGGGAAACACACGGAGCGTGTTTCCCTACTCCTCCCCTTGCCTGGGAATCAGCTGTCACTGACGTCACTGACGTCAGTGCATTCTAGCCTGCCTAGAAGACCACCTCCGAGGGAGCCATGGTCCCAGGCAGATTAGAACGTTGGAGGTGTGTATTATTATATAGGAAAACAAAATAGAAAAAAGCCCTTTTTTACAGCTAGAAATGGGCTGAGCATTCGGGAAAGTCTCACATTGGGATGAGCTAAGCCCATTTCACAGCACATCTAAGTAAAAGGGCCACTAAGGGGTCCTATTATCAAGCCATGCTAAAAAGTGGCCAGCGCTACAGTTAGCGCATCGGTTTTCTGTGCTCTCGGCCACTTCCAAGCGCAGCTGAAAAATTGCCATACGCTAATTTCCCCATTAGTGCTTGGCCATTACCACCGGAAGCCCTTACTGCCACCTATCAAGGAGGTGGTAAGGGCTTTCACACTACTTCTGCACTAATCAGGTAGTGCATGGTAATGTGCCCATACTACCCAATTAGCACAGGTCTGCCTATTCGCTGCTCCAGACGCGCCTTCCATGGCAACAAATTAAAAAATTATGCCACGGGAGTAGTCACCTAAATCTAAGTGGTTAAAGCCAGTATATTTTTAAATGCCAAAGTCTTGCCACCTAAATATTAAAATTAGATGTGCAGCATCTTTTGAATATTGAGCTCAATATGTGGAAAGACAGGATGGGAAATAGAATTAGTTTGGCCTAAAATGAAGCTGGTGTACTAAATCACAAGGATGTTCTTATTTTTTTCTTGTTATCCAGTATCATCAATAAGTATTACAGATTAATGCTGCACGCTCACATCCTGTTACACAAAGTAACCTTGCAAATGAAGAGGAGGAAAAAAAAACTTGAATCATAATAGTCAGGAGAGCATTTGAGTGGGGAGACCAATGCTAATTTAAATGACTTTTAAATAATCTTGCCATGTTCCTTAACAATGTAATTCAGGAGTCTATTAAACTGAAGTTTTCTCATCATTAGTACCCTCTTGTCAGGCAATCTTCTTTTTGTTATTTTCATGCTATGAGGCTGAATAGTGATGTGGTGGTGTCTTATTTGCTAGACAGTGCTTGTAGCAACTCCAGTGTCAGATGCCAGTCAAAATGAATTTAGCTGTCTGTTGCTATTGAAAATTGTTTTTTGTTTGACTAAGTTAAAGTGATTTAAAGAAAGACAATTGATTGTATGAAAGTGTTTAAGAATGATTATCTGTGATCATAATGGCCCCCAAACCCTGCCTGTTGTTTTATTAATTCTCTCTGATTGCTTATTACTTCAGTGTTACTTTTATTCTCAATTCACCATTTCAAATATAGGGCTTGATTCATCCAATTTGAGACAATAAAGGAAGCCAGCAAATAAACAAAGGAATAAATAAAACAAAAAACAATCAACTATTCAAAGATATAGAAGCTTCTTGGGAGGTTATACAGTGGCAAATTGGATGGTAATGGTTCTATAATGAAGCATTTGGGATCTGCCTGACTCCAAGTCATAGACTGTATTGTCTGCCTTCCCAAAATATATGTAATTTTGCAGCTACCATTTCAGTTAAAGTCACTCAGTTGATGCCAATCCTCTGTAAGAAAAGTTAAGGAAGTTGCACTATGCATGCACAGGTCTTGAGGAAGGCATGCACTAAAGATAAGAAGCCAGAATGCTGAGTCAAATCAAGATCCTTAAGTCAAGTGTTACCAGTATCTTTAAAAAGAACATCATGCTATCGCCCCTTACCCTAATTAGCCTACCTTCACCTCTTTCTCCTTCCTCTCAAATTTCTGAACCTAATTTTGCCCTTCCCCAACCTCATATCTAATAAACAAGAAGATATCAGCTGCCTTACCACCAATATATGTAAAGCCCTTAGGCAAGAAGATTATCTAGTCTTCTATTTCACTGTCATGGCATAATCAGTCAAAGGTGAAGTGGCTCCAAACCAGGAGCAGATGACACAATGCCAAGAAAAATCTAAGGGGCTCCTGCTGAACAAAATAGATATTGAGTCACCTTACCCTTGGTTAGGCCTGCAGGTAGTACTTGGTAGCAACATTTAATCAAGAGAGGCTATGCAGAGCTTCCCGGGAAGAACTGGAGTGCAAACAAGGTAAAGAAGGTTGGATTTTGACAGCAAATATGTCTTGAAGGCAGAATTGCCTCATATGACACACAGGAAGTGGCCAAGTTCTTACAATATGACATCTGAAAGTTTGCAGAAATAATAAAGGCCAGGTTAAGATTTCAGTAAACAAACAAACCACCCTGCTTCCTGTTCTGTCTCATAACTCCTGCAGACCGCCTGCACATAGGGGCTCAACCTCTGGGGAACGGCGGTCAGCGCAGGTGAAACCCAGGGTTGTCTGGCCGCCAAGCAGAACCTGGTCCGAGTACCGGGCTAAGCATCGCTCTACTTTGTACAAAAACTCACAAGTCTGACAGTAAGCCGAAGCCATGAGCTCGCTGGACAAACCCAACCTGTCTGAGTTGGCCCAGGTTCTTCAGTAGCAACAGGCCCCAGCTAAACCATCTGTCCGGAGTTCTACAGGATGTGTATTCCCAGATGTCAACCTTTCAATCCCAATGACAGCTTCCTGCTGCGTTGTCTAGATCCATGTTTCCTACTCCAGGGTTGCGGCTTCCTGAACCTCCCTGGTTTGACAGCTCCCCTTCTGCTTGCCGAGAGTTCCTCAACCAATGTCTTATGCTGTTTGAAATGCAACCGGCAGCCTTTTCTACGGATAGACTCAAGTTAACCTATATTATCTACTCTCCGGATCCACCTTGGCTTGGGCCTCTCCTCTCTGGGAGCAACGGGACCCTTTACTCACTGATCTTGGAGAATTTCTTTGCCGCTTCTGGTTAGTTTTTGATGTGCTGGGACGGCCCTCCTCTGCAGCCGCAGAATTTCTATGAATTCAACAAGGCAATTGTTCTGTTGGTATCTATGCCATTTGCTTTTGAACCCTAGCTTCAGAGGTAAGATGGAACCAAGAGGCACTTACGGCCATTTTTTGGCAAAGACTCAATGACCGGATCAAAGATGAACTGGCTGGCCGGGAACTTCCAAATGCTTTGGATGCTCTGATCACCCTCTGCGTCCGTATCGATGTATGGTTTCAAGAAAGGTCAATGGAATGCTCTACTCAGCGCCAATCTCAGAGACCATCTCCTCGGACGCCACGCCCTTCTTCTCCCAAAGGTGCAGCAAGCTCTACTTCTGGAGTCCCTGAAGAGCCAATGGTTATCAGACGGCATTGCCACTCTGAGAAGGAGTGGGCTCACCATTGGGGCAATCAACTTTGCCTCTACTATGGGCAGGCTGGCCACTTCCTAAGACATTGTCCGAATAAACCGGGAAATGCCTAGACCCATGCACTGAAGAGGGTGGCTCTGGGTTGTTTTTTCCTCTTCCAGATAACCTTGTCTCTGTTCCAATCTCCTTGCATTGGAAAGAATTTTGTGTTAGCACCAAGGTTTTGATCGATTTAGGAGCAGGAGGAAATTTTATTGACGCCAGTCTCCTGAATCAACTAGGAGCTCCTTCAATTCCTTGCAAACCTACTTTTCCCTACTCCATCACTCACGTTGCCCAGCCCTTGCAGATGGAAGTTGGAATTTTACATAAGGAGGAGATTCAATTTCTGGTGCTTCCCCAGACCATTCATCTTGTTATTTTGGGTCTGGTTACGACAACACGCACCAAGTATCAACTGGACTACTGGTGATATCGGCAGTTGGGGTTCTCAGTGTTTCACTACATGTCTCACGCCGGTGGTGCCATCCCCAAGAACTATTGCTGCCTCCCCGGGAGTCTTATGCCTGTGTGATGCTTCTCTCCCCAAGGAATACCGTGATTTCCAAGACGTCTTTAATGCGCAGGAGGCAGACTCCCTTCCTCCACATCATCCTTTTGACTATCCCATTGAGCTACTCCCAGGCAAAATGCCCCCTTGGGGCCGGCTCTACACCCTTTTTCGGGAGGAATCTAATACCATGCGGGAATATATCCAAGAAAACCTCCGTAAGGGCTTCATCAGGCCCTCTTCAACCCCAGCAGGGGCAGGGTTCTTTTTTGTTTCCAAGAAAGATGGATCGTTGCGACCCTGCATTGACTACCGAGGTCTGAACGAAATAACCATCAAAAAATCTGTATCCACTTCCCCTCTTTTCAGAACTTTTTCATTGTCTGCAAGGGGCATCTATCTTCACCAAGTTAGATCTCCGAGGGGCATACAACCTAGTCCGAATTTGCCATGATGATGAAAGGAAGACCGCTTTTAATGCCTATGAGGGACATTTTGAGTATTTAGTTATGCCATTTGGCCTTTGCAATGCACCTGCAGTGTTTCAGGAATTCATCAATTTTATTTTTCAAGATCTTCTTACTCCTCAGTCATAGTTTATTTAGATGACATCCTGTTTTTCTCTACTTCTGTTAAGGACCAAGTCCATCATGTGTGTATGGTCCTTCAGCACCTCCGGAGCCACCGCCTATTCACCAAGCTGGAGAAGTGCTCATTTCATCAACGGTCTATCCCATTCTTGGGATATATCGTCTCCTTGAATGGCCTCCAAATGGACACCGCTAAACTTTAAGCCATCCGAGATTGGCCCGTGCCCAAGGGTCTCCGGGCCTTGCAACGATTTTTGGGCTTTGCTAAATACTACCGGCAGTTCATCGATATTCCATTATCACCGCTCCTTTCACCGCACTGACCAGGAAGGGGGCAGACGTGAAGAACTGGACACCGGAAGCCCAAGACGCCTTCACCACCCTTAAACGAGCCTTTCTGTCCGCCCCTGTACTTCAAAGTCCTGATGTCAAAAGACCGTTCGTTATGGAGGTTGATGCCTCTTCCCTCGGGGCAGGGGCTCTTCTTTCTCAAGCCTCAGAGTCTGGAAAATGTCACCCCTGTTTTTTCTTTTCTAAAAAAATTTCTCCGGCCGAACAAAATTATACCATCGGATGCCAGGAACTGTTGGCCCTTAAATTGGCCTTTCAAGAATGACGCTACCTCCTAGAAGGGGCCCTGCACACCATCACGATAATCACAGATCACAAGAATCTCCTATATGTTCAGGAAGCCAAAAGGTTGAAGCCACGGCAGGCACGCTGGTCATTATTCTTTCCCCTTTTTAACTTCCGCATGATGTTCCAACCGGCCGAGAAAAATACGCAAGCTGATGCCCTATCCAGTGCCTTCAACCCTTCTGAAGAACCCGAAGAGTGTTACCCCATGCTCAATCCTTCCTGCATTGCCTCCACGACTTTGGTCTCGCTCAAATCTGCGAGAACTTGCATGCCACCTCAATCCAGGAAGAAGGTCCTTAAATGGGGACATTCCTCCACTTTTGCTGGTCACCCTGGTTTCTGTAAGACTTTTCATTTAATATCTCAGCATTATTTGTGGCCTCGCATAGCTCAAGATATCTTACATTTTGTTTCTACTTGTCCCACTTGCACCCGGAACAAGTTCCTTCCTGACAAGCCGTGGGGACTCCTGCAGCCTTTACCAGTTCCGCAACTCCCATAGCAGGAAATATCAATGGATTTTGTTACTGAGCTCCCTGAATCCTAAGGGCACACTGTCATTTGGGTAGTGGTGGACCGATTTTCCCGGATGGCCCATTTTATCAGGGGCATAGCTACGTGTGGGCCTGGGTGGACCCAGGCCCACCCAATCTCAGCTTAGGTCCACCCAGTTTTCCCTGCTCCTCCAATCAGTGCACAGCCAGCCTTTAGCCCTGCAGCAGACAGGAAAGAGCAGCTCTTCTCTCCTTCCAGCATCGCAGCACCAGCCACCAGGTATCGCCCCCCCCCCCCCCCCTCCCCGAGTCTTCCAATCCCTGGATCCGTCAGCGAGAAAGCAGTACACATGCTGCTTTAGATCTGCCCGTGAAGCCTTTCTTTCTCCTTCAACTTCCTGTTCCCGTGTAGGCGGGAAGTTGTAGGAGAGAGAAAGGACTTCCAGGCAGGGACAGGTCTAAAGCAGTGTTTGTACTGCTTCAACTAACCATATATTAACTGTTATTCTGAAAGGGGTCACTGAGGCACCTTATCAGCTTATTTTTGGATTCCCAGCACACGACACCTAGTGACTGATCCTAGTGTGACTTCAGTACAACTGTCGGTCTGACCAGGCAGTACCTGGTAGCTTTGATTTATTTATTTTCTCCCTTTCATTTATGACCAATCCGTCACATTATTGCAGTTTAATGAAATCGTTTGGGGTCACCATAGAAGACTGAACTTTTGCAGACCAGAGAGCTCAGGTAAACAAACAGAGGGTCTGAGAAGCCTGTTTAAGAGCAGCTGGGTAAAAGAATAGTTTTTACACGTGTTTGCAGTTGAAATCGGTAACTCAAGCAAAAACAAAACTCAAGCCTGTGGCTCTCCAAAGCTTTCAGAAAAATACTTACAAGCAATTAGCACCCTCTTGATCTGTAAAGCTAAACATTAGGATGGTGCATTCAGTTAACCTTACTCTTTCGTAATGGGCTTGGGTCCTAGGTGCAGAGTTTGTTTCAAGGGATCCACTGGTCTGAATGGCTGCATGTTAGTCCTTTTTCCCCCCTAATGCAGCATAATTGTACGTGAACTGTAGAATTTGCATATATTTAGCATTTATTTCCCTTTGCGAGAAAGTTCACAGTGGTTCGCTGCTTAATTGCCCTTTTCCATGGATGGATTCCACTGTTCCACAGTGCAGCAAGTGCCTGGAATCACCCAAAATGTCTTTCCCCACCCGCAGAGGAGGACTTTATATTTCTTTACAGAGATATAATACTTAATTTTCAGTCCTAATACGAGCTGGGAGTCAGACATGGGCAGATGGTGGATGGAAGGGGCAGGGAGAGAGGGCAGACATTGGATGGAGGGGACAGCAGAGAGGACAGACACTGGATGGCAGAGATGGAAGGAAGACAGTGAAAAGAAGATGAGGAAAGCAGAAACCAGAGACAACAAACTGTAAATAAAATATATATTTTTATTTTTTTGCTTTAGGATAAAGAAGTATTGTAGCTGTGTTAATAAATGCTTATAATAGAACATGTAAATAAGGTAATCTTTTTATTGGACTAATTTTAATACATTTTGACAAACTTTTGCAGAACAAAGCCCCCTTCCTCAGGTCACTATACTGTATTGACCTGAGGAAGAAGGTTTTGGCCTCTGACAGCTAAATGTATTAGTCTAATAAAATGGTATCGTTTTATTTTCTATATTTGTTTTATTTCTATTTGTTAATTTGTAAAGTGGTGATTAGTATTTGTTAGTTTTTTCAAATTTACATCTGCTGTCTTATATTTTGCACAGTACTAGGGGACATTTTCTGTTTCTGTGGTGTTGCATTGTATGCATGGTCTGGCATCTTGGGGGTTCAGTTTAATTTTTGTCTAAATAGAAAGTTTATGATTACTTATTTTATAGTGGATTAGGGTGTATCTGTGTTTGTGAGAAAGACATGGCTTTCAGTTGGCATTGACTGTGCAAGATCGACGATCTGTACTATTCTGTCTGGTTTCATTTTACAATAGGTGAATTGATGTTCTAGTGCTCACTGTAGTGTTTAAGATGCTTTCCTTTTCCTTGTGTGACTCATAGAAATGACTGCTTATGGTATGGTAGAATTGCTCTATAGATCCTGAGTGTTTTGTATTCTCGGTATGGTGGTTTTAAGGTTTGCAACATAGGTTCCGAATATGTATGTGGTTTATGTTGCTGTAGGACAGCTGATGGGCAGACTGTTTATTAAAAATTATTTAGGATCCCCCCCAAAACTACTCACACCTATATATACATAGTGCCCACCCATATTAGCTCTGGGCCCACCCAAAATGTCAGGTCTGGCTACGCCACTGCATTTTATCCCCATGATGGCCCTTCCTTCTGTTTGCCACGGCCTTTATCCAACACATTTTCCACTTACATGGTCTACTTCTGCGGATCATTAGTGATCAGGGCTCTCAATTCACCTCAAGGTTCTGGAGAGCACTGTGCTCTACCTTTAAGATTACCACTCACTTCTCGTCTGCCTATCACTCACAGACCAATGGCCTCGTGGAACGAGTCAATCAAACTCTCAAGGCCTTCCTACAGATGTACACTAACAGACGACAGGATGACTGATCCGCATTGCTCCCCTGGGTAGAATTCGCCTATAACATACCTCGCCATTTTTTACAGGGTATGGACGCCATCCTCATCTACCGCTTCCAATCCCTCAGGCACAAGCCTCGCCTCTGTTCCACTGGACTCTTACTGACATTCAGGATATCTGGGCCAAGGTCCAGCAACATCTCGAGTGAGCCTCAGCTAAGTACAAGCTCTTCGCAGATCGGAAAATACAAACTGCGCCAGTTTTCCAACCTGGACAGAAGGTCTGGCTCAGCACCAAATACCTGAAGCTTCGCCTACCCTCCTTCAAATTCGCTCCTCGATTTATAGGACCATTTCCAGTACAATCTCAAGTGGGGACGGTCACTTATCGTCTCCAGTTACCAGCTAACTTCAAGGTTCACAACGCCTTCCATGTAGCCCTGCTTAATACATTTTTAACTTTGAGATGGCATCCGGAAGCCAAGAAGATCATCATTCCTGATTCTGAACCTGATCCTGAATTTGAGGTGGAGGAGATTCTAGATTCCAGGCATCAGAGAGTCCGACTATTTTATCTGCTGTCATGGAAACATTTTGTCCCTGAGGACAATTCCTGGGAACCCGCTGCTAACGTCCACGCTCCTGACCTAATTAGAAATTTCCATGACCGATACCCACTGAAACCCGGATCTAGGCAGAGGGGGGGTCCTTAAGGAGGGGGTACAGTCATGTCCCCTACCACAACGCAAGCGGCAACCTCGGGCTGCACGGGGTCCTGTCGACACGCACACTTGACTGGCACTTCCCTGAGCCATGTGTGTGTAGTTCTTCTCTGGGTTTGTTCAGAGAGTGGTGGTTGCAGGCTCCTTAATTGCTTTGCTTCCACACACCAGTGTCTGCTCTCTCTCTGTGTCACGACTGTGGCCGTGACCCCTCTTTTGACTCACCTTAGTATGCTAGTCATCTCATGAGCTGGCTTCTTTTCTGCATTGTTGTGTTTGTCCTGTGTGTTCCAAGCCTCACTTTGGTGTTGAGTGTAGGGTTTCTACTTCCTGTGTGATCCAAGCCTCACTTTGGGTTCTGTGTATTTCCTGTCCCTGTCCTGTTATAAGGAAGTGGTGCACTTTCATTCAGTGCCTTTGCAATGCCAAAGGTCCCCAGGTTAGTCTGTGTGTTTGTGAGCACTTCTGCCTAGATCCTTGTTGCCTTGTTCTTGTCTGTGTGTCTGTGGGCACTTCTGTGTCTTGTCTTCTTATTGTGGTGCCCCTTAGTTCTGTTGTTTGTCTGTTTGTGTGCTTTGTGTCCAGCCTGGTCTGCCTTGCTTGTTCCAGTCCCTTCTACCTTAGCTTCAGCCTTAGTACTGTTGTTTGTCTGTGTGGGTTAGCTTTGGTTCTGTCCCTGCTTGTCTGTCTTTACCCTGGTAGGGTTTAGCTCCAATCCCCTTCCTGCTTGCCTCTGCCTTGCAAGCCTTTAGCTTTGGTTCTGTCCCTGCTTGTCTGTCTTTACCCTGGTAGTCTTTAGCTCCACTCCCCTTCCTGCTTGCCTCAGCCTTGCAAGCTTTCAGCTTTGGTTCTGGCCATGCTTGTCTGTCTTTACCCTGTTTGTCCCTAGTTCCAGCCCTACCCTGCTTGTGTCTGCCTTGTCTGAGTATCCTGAATCCTGTTTCTGCCAAGCTTGTTTGTAAATCCTGAACCCTGCCTGAGTATCCTGAATCCTGTTCCAGTCAAGCCAAACTTGTTCCAGTATCCAGTTCCAGTGAAGAAAAGCCAAATCCGTTCCAGTATTTGGTTCCACTCCACTCCAGTCAAGTCAAGCTTGTTCCAGTATCTGGTTCCAGTGAAGCCAAGCCAAGTCCGTTCCAGTATTTGGTTCCACTCCACTCCAGTCAAGTCAAGCTTGTTCCGGTTCCAGTGAAGCCAAGCCAAGTCCATTCCAGTATTTGGTTCCACTCCACTCCACTCCAGTCAAGCCAAGCTTGTTCCAGTATCTGGTTCCTGTCCAGCCAAGCCAAGTCTGTTCCAGCATTTGGCTCCAGCCCAGTCAAGCCAAGCTTGTTCCAGTATCTGACTCTAGCCAAGCCAAGTGCATCCTGAATCCTGCCCAGTCTTTCTTGGAGGGTTTTGCCTCCTGCTGCCACTCGACAACAGTAGGCCAAGGGCTCACATTGTTCCAGAGTTCACGCCTGGTTGTTCAAAGCCTGGGATCATGACACTGTGCCTGGCTTCCAGGCTCCTTGATTGCTTTGCTTCTACCCACCTGTGTCTCCTCTCCCTCTGCCTGGCTTCCCTTCTCTCCTATTGGTCTTCCAGTTCCTCCTTCCCCTGCTCTTGTCCTATGGCTGTGCTCCTTCTCCCTGTTGGTTCCTGCTGATGTCAGGCGCCAGCACTTTATCAGCTGAGCTCTTCCTGGACTCCATGCTTCGGCTTCTACTTTGGGAGGTGTTTCTTGCTCAGTAGTTTGCTTATTATCTACTTCTCCCTCGTTGCTGACTTTGCCTGTACCTGGATTACTCTCTTCACCTGCTGGCTACCTACTGACTTTGCCTGTACCTGGATTACTCTCTTGACCTGCTGCCTGCCTACTGACTTTGCCTGTACCTGGATTACTTTCTTCACCTGCTGCCTGCCTACTGACTTTGCCTGTACCTGGATTACCCTCTTGACCTGCTGCCTGCCTACTGACTTTACCTGTGCCTGGATTCCTCCCCTGCCTGCTGCTTGCCTGTTGACATTGCCTATTCCTGGATTACTCCCCTGCCTGCTGCCTACCTATTGACTGTCTATACCTGGATCAATCTCTTGCCTGCCACCTGCCTGGCCAATACGTTCACCAACCCGCTTCCTGCTCCGTCTCATAAGTCCTGCAGGCCACCCGCACCTAGGGGCTCAACCTCTGGGGAAAGGCTGTCAGTGCAGGTGAAACCTGGGGTTGTCCAGCCGCCAAGCAGAATCTGGTCCAAGTACCGGGCTCAGCAGTGTTCTACTTGGTACAAGAACTCACAAGTCTGACACTGGAGGACTGGAGAAGGGCAGATGTGGTCTCTCTGCACAAGAGTGGAAGTAAGGAGGAGGTTAGAAATTACAGACCTGCCAGTCTGACCTGAGTGATGAGCAAACTTATGGAAATGTTTCTAAAGCGGAAGATTGTGAGGTTTCTCGTATCAAATGGACTGCAGGACCCAAGGCAGCATGGCTTCACTAGAGGCAGGTTGTGTCAGACAAATCTGATTAATTTCTTTGACTGAGTGACCAAACAGTGGGACTTGGGAGGCACACTAGATGTGATGTACTTGAATTTTAGCAAACCCTTTGACACGGCTCTGCATAGGTGACTGATAAATAAACTGAGAGCCCTTGGTATGGGACCTAAAGTGACTGACTGGGTTAAAAATCGGTTAAATAGAAGGAGACAGAGGATTGTGGTAAATGGAGCTTGCTCTGAGAAAAGGGATGTTATCAGTGGTGTATAGCAGGGGTTGGTCGTCGGGCCAGCTCTCTTTAACATCTTTGTGGGTGACATTGTGGAAGGGCTGTCTTGTAAGGTTTGTCTCTTTGCAAATGATACCAAACTCTGTAATAGGGTAGACACCCCAGAGGGTGTGGATAGCATGAGGAAGGATCTAGCAAAGCTTGAAGAATGGTCCACTAATTGGCAACTAAGATTTAATGCTAAGAAATGCAGGGCATGGGGGTGATTGTGTCTGGTGACCTTAAGGTCTCCAAACAGGTAGAAAAAGCAACAGTCAAAGCCAGAAGGATGCTTGGGTGCATAAGGAGAGGGATGATCAGCAGGAAAAAAGATGTGATAGTGCCCTTGTTTAAGTCTTTGGTAAGGCCCCATTTAGACTATCATGTGCAATTCTGGAGACCACACCTACAGAAGGATATAAACAGGATGGAGTCACCCAGAGGGTGGCTATGAAATTGGTAAGCAGTCTTAGTCATAAAACATACAGGGACAGGCTTAAGGACCTCAACATGTATACGCTGGAAGAGAGATGGCAGAGAGAAGATATGAGAGAGGCGTTTAAATACTTCAGTGGTGTTAATGTACAGGAGGTGAGCCTTTTTCAAATGAAGGACAACTCTGGAATGAGGGGGTATACAATGACGTTAAGAGGAAACAGGCCTAGGAGGAACCTAAGAAAATACTCTTTCATGGTGGTGGATGCGTGGAATGGCCTCCCGGTGAAGGTTGTGGAGACGGGTACTTTGTCAGAGTTTAAGAAAGTGTGGAACAGGCATGTGGAATCCCTAAGGAAAGAAAGAGTTAGTGGTTACTGAGGATGGGTAGACTGGATAGGCCTTTTGGCCCTTACCTGCCATCATGTCTCTATATTTCTAAAAATAAATAAATACGTAAATAAGTTCTGGCAGAAAACAAGATGGCCAGTAGCAGGAAATGAGGGCTATTGAGATAGGAGGACTAATAGCTAGTCCCTGAGGTCCATATAAATCCTTACTTTTGGGAGGCAAGAACTACCTACTGGTGCTTTATACTCATCACCCATATGCAATCTTAATTCCTGGGAGATTTTTGTCATTTCTAGTGTGTCAGACATAATCTTTTTTTTTTCTGCCAGCATAGCAGAACTATTCTATTTTATTCTATTTCTTGTATCCTGCTCAATTTCCCATAGGATTCATGGCGGATTACATTAAAAAATAAAAACACCCTACACAATGAGGAAGCTAACATATCATATATAGCATAAACATCTCAACATAAACAAAATAGTTTTTAAAGTCATACAAAAAAACTGATAGGAAGAAATCTATCTCAGCTGTTTAGGATGATCGTTCTGAACTTTCACGCTGAGATATGAAAAAGTAAATTCAAAATGGGATTTACAATGATGATTTTTGGTCAATGGATAACTCAGACACGTATAAAACCCGAGAATTTTATCAATAATTTAGTATTGAGAGCAAACTGGTAAATTCTTAAGGACCTTGAACATAAGAGATTTTAAAACCAGACGTACTAACTTAAATTCAATCTATTTACCAGTTGGAAGCCAATGAAGATATTCCAAAAGAGGAGAAAATCTATCCTGCTCAATTTCCCATAGGATTTGTGGCGGATTACATTAAAAAAAAAAAACACCCTACACAATGAGGAAGCTAACATATCATATATAGCATAAATATTGCAATATATAATTGCCTTTTTTAAATATCAATCTGGCTGCAGTAGTCTGCAGTAGCTGCAAACGCGAGTAATTTCATTGATAAGCTTTGATATAATGAATTACAGTAATATAGCTGAGGGAATAAAATAGACTGAGTTACAATCCTATAGCTCTTATCAGTTAAAGATGAACAAGTAGCTCGAAGTTGTCTCAATTTTTAAAAAAATTCCTTGATAATTCATTTGTTTGATACTCAATGGTCAATTTGAAATCTAGAATGATACACCAAACAGTAGACCTATTTTCAATTTTTAGAGTTTCTCCTGAAATAAGACTACATTCATGTTCTGGAATAGTGTCATAGTTTCCAAATCAGAGCAGTCTCATCTCTTTTTATTCAGTTTTAAAAATATCTCTCTTAGTCCAAATATCAATCATTGAAATACAATTTTTTTTAAAGACAATAGAGTATCATCAAAGTTTTCTAATATCGGAAGATAAGATAGAATCATCCTAACATTGCATCCTCCCTTTCATACTTCCATACACTAACACCTCCAATTAAAACATACTAAAATTTACTTTAACAATTTGGCAAGACAATGGCTGCAGCTTTACTAACAAACTTTAAACCACATACTGAATAGTTTATAATATCCAAAGTTCCTCCCCCCACCCCCCATCAGCCATTTGGTGTTGAAATAGCTGTTCCCCAACTCCATTTAATATCCTCCACTTTATTGCATCCCCTGCATGTACTGCGGTGCCAAAGGGTCATGCTCTATCCTATAGCGGTGACACGACCCACCCAATACCCCCAAGTCCCAAGCCCTATCCTCAACCACCTCCCCTGCCCTTGCCCTCCCACAACAATCCCTTCCTGCCTTCTCACCCCTCTTTATAACTTCTCCTCACTCCAATCTACAATGCCCTTACTTTCCCTTTCACTAATTAGCCCCTCCCACTCCTATTACTCTTTCTTTCCACCAATTCTTTCTCCATTTGCCTTAGCCAACCGCTACAACAATTTTCCCCTTTGACCTCACTCATAGCCACTTTCCCTAGGCTAACCCCCTACATCCGATTGCCCTCTCCATCACCTCTCCCACTGAGCTTCCAGTTAGGGCTCAGCCCATGTTATCAGCTCCCAGTATTAGACCAGGAACTCCCTAATTAGAAACATATTCACCCAATGAACAAAGATAAACATTAAATAACAATGGCAGCAATAGAGACTCCACATCTTGGATGATGCCAGTCTAATGAAACTGTGTTTTTATTCTGCAGGCAGTATGATCTTTTAGATAAAAAAGGTTCAAACTATTTCAGAACACAGCCAGTCACACCCTACTCGCTCAGTCTAAACAAGAGCAAAAAGTGATCAATAGCATCAAAAGCAGTTGACATATCAACCTGGAGGATAGTCTGCCTTCCCTTACTTTGATCCCCTTTTACCAATTTGTGGCAAAATGGGTCCTGCACTGGCATCAGCGCGTGTTTTTGATGTACGCCAAGGCCTCCTTTTACCGCAGTGGGTAAAAGGTAGGTCTTTCTTTTTTTTTTTTAAAGAAATGGCCATGCAGCCATTTTGGGGGAAAGCATTACTGCCACCCATTGAGGTGGCAGTAAGGGCTCCTGCACTAACCCAGCGGCAGTGGCGTAGCCAGACTGCCAATTTTTGGTGGGCCTGAACCCAAAGTGGGTGGGCACAAAATTTTCTCTCTACCCCCCTCCCCCAGCAAAATTTAGTCACACTTTTCAGTGAGCTTTCAGAGGCCAAAACCTCCTGCCTCAGGTCAGTATAATGCTTTTACGGTATCCTCTCCTGACCTAAGGAAGGAAGTATTGGTCTCTGAAACTTTATTAACACAGGTACCATATTACTTTATCCTAAATTAAAAATAAAATTATTTTCTTTACCTTTGTTGTATGGCCATTTACTTTTTCTCATTGTGTTGCTCCAAGTCTCTAGATTCTGCTTTCCTTCGTCTTTCTTTTGCCAGGGTTTCCTGTCCGTTCATCACCTATGGCTTTTCATCTTTTCCTCACCCTTGTTCTCCACATGCCCCTTCCTCTTATTCTCCAGTCTTTCCTTACTCTGTCCTCTCCCTCTTTCCATCCAGCAGCTCCCCTCTTTCTCTTCCCATCCTTCCAGTGTCTCCCCTCTTTCTTTTGCATCCAGCGTCTCCTTTTTCTCCCTACCCTTCCATCCAGTTGTTGGATTATTTGTAGTAAATAATTAGCAGATTTTAGTACACACAGCTTCAGCTTTAGAAATGTTAATTTCTTTCTTCATCTCTCTCTCATTCACCCCTGAATAATTCACTGCTGAGTCACTTTAAAGTTGAAGTAACAAAACATCTGTTTACTCACAGTTTGTAGTTAGATTATAATCAGACAGGCTTATATATACATATTACTATACATTTGTATTATCAGCTCCTTCCATGTGCTTAGATGGTAATGGATGCTCACACCACCATAGATCCTCTCAGGTTAGGAGAGATCATGAGCTCCATGTGCTCCATGTGCTGCATGTGCTGCATCTAACCCCCAACAGGAAGTTGCATAGCTATGTGACCTCTCTAAGTAATTCACATCAGAGGTCACAGAGTAATCACAGAGAAATAATAGGTGACAGGCAATGCATGTAAAAATACAATTACATTCCAACAAACCCCTTCTCATGCATAACTGTCATGCAATTATTTATTCATACAAAGTCCAAGCTTTATACGCAGATTCACAAAATGTTCTCTGGGTAACGGTTTGGTCATGATGTCAGCTGTCATCTCACTGGTGTGACAATAGTGTAGACTGATGACCCCTTCTTTCGCCAACTCTCGCACGTTGTGGTATTTCGTTGCGATGTGCTTGGTGCGTGACTGAACCTTGTCATTCTGTGACAGTCGGATGCAGCTCTGATTATCTTCCATTATCTGGATTGGTCTCTTTTCAGCTATTCCAAAATCCAGCATAAGTTTTTCAATCCACATCAGTTCTCTGCACGCTTCCGATACGGCCACGTATTCAGCTTCTAAACTTTCAATAAGCTCATTTATTTTCTGCTTCTGGCTTAGAAGATAAGAACCATCATTTTGTTTCTCAATTTCTATACCAAGATAGTATGACACATTACCAAGTTCTTTTATCTCAACATTCTGGTTTAAACACTTTACAATGTCCTTGTACTCTTGCTCACTTTTGCTTGCAATGAGCAGATCATCAACAAAAGCTAAAATGTATGCATATTGTCCATTTGTGCACCTAGTGTACAAGCATTTATCTGCTTCACCTTGCTTAAATCCTAAATTTGTCAATATTTCATGCAATTTATCATTCCAACATTTTGCACTTTGCTTTAATCCATAAAGACCTTTGTTTAATTTACACACTAGCTGTCTTTGTTTTGTATTTATGAAACCTGTTGGTTGTTCCATGTACAAGTCTTCAGTTATATCTCCGTGAAGAAACGCTGTTTTCACATCAATGTGGTTGACTTGCATGCCTTTTGAGACTGCAATGCTCAGAAGTGTTCTGATTGTCGTGTGTTTCACTACAGGTGCAAACACTTCATCAAAATCTTCTCCATATTTTTGAAGATATCCCTTTGCCACTAATCTGGCTTTATACCTTTCCACTTTTCCTTGTGCATTCCTTTTTAACTTGAATACCCATTTGCATCCTATAGCTTTCTTGCCAGGAGGTAATTTTGTAAGAATCCAAGTATTATTTTTATCCAATGCATCAATTTCTTCTTGTGCAGCTTTATGCCATTCAGCAGCTTCTTCTGCTGGCATTTTCTCAATCTCATCCCATGTTAAGGGCTCTTGAGCTTCTGCTGACTTTGTTAGGTAAGACAGTCTTGGGGGTGGAACACCTTTGTTTTCCCTGGATGAGCGTCTGACAACAGGTTGGTCTGACCTTTCCGCATCCTCAAAATCTGAGAGTTCTTCTCCAATTGATTCCCCTTCTCCAACTGTACTGTCTTCTTCAATGATCCTTTCTGTGTCTGCTTCCTCTGTCTGTTCCTCGTTAGATACAGATGAGTTGCTTTCAGACATCTGCCTTGGTATGGCATTTATATACACTGGCATGTCTATTATGGTTCTAGTTTCATATTCTGGATGATAAGGCTCATCTGGGATAATCCAGCCTTTATCAACCCTTTTGTTTTCATCAAAATATGTAACATGTCTTATGCCAACAATGCCAGTTTTCAGATTCAAAATTCTATATCCTTTGTGTCCTGGAGCATAGCCAACTAAAATGCCCCTTTCTGTTGTGGAATCCAGCTTATGCCTTCTTTGCTTTGGTTCATGAGCATATGCTGTACTTCCAAATGTTCTTATGTGTGACAGGTTTGGCTTCCTACCATGCCATGTCTCATGTGGTGTGCGCTCAGCGCCTTTAGTTGGCATTCTGTTTTGTAGGTACACTGCTGTGAGAATGGCTTCCCCCCATAGTCTTTTAGGGAGATTGCTATCTGACAGCATACATCTGGTCATTTCCACAATTGACCTAAATTTTCTCTCTGCAACAGAATTTTTGCTCTGGTGTATAAGCTACTGTTGTGATATGCTGAATGCCTTCTTGTTCTAGAAATGTGCGCATGCTTTGTGAAGTGAACTCACCACCATTGTCGGTCTGAAGAACCTTTGGTTTTCTTTCAAATTTATTGCTCACCATGGCTACGTATTTCTTCAGCATGTCTGTGACTTGACTTTTCTCTTTCAGCAAATAGGCCACACAATATCTAGAGAAATCATCCAAGAATATTAGCACAAATCTGTTATTTCCCAATGATGGGATATTAAACGGTCCACATAAGTCACTGTGTATTAAGTCCAGCACTTTATTACTCCTATTTCCTGTGTATGCAGGAAATGAGGGTCTCACACCTTTTTGAGTAACACAGTCTATGCATTTCTCCATTTTACCAGCATCTGCACTTATCTGAATGCCGGTGGCCAGTTGCTTACTGTAAAGATCCTGGATCACCTTAGAATCACGATGTCCCAGGCGGCGGTGCCAGATTTCCGGACTACATTTACCATCATTCTTCCTTACTTGCGCCATATGTGAGGCTTCACCTGAAATGCTCAGTTTATAAACATCATTATGCATAAAAGCTTCAGCATACACTTCATCATTTTTAGAGATTGTGCACTTACTGTTTTCAAAATGAATCGCAAATCCCTTCTTATCTAATGTAGATACACTAAGCATATTACAAACTGCTTGGGGAATATACAAGACATCACTTACAGGAATTTCTTTAACTTCATTAGACACTTTGCATTTTAAGAATCCAATACCTTTTGCTTGGATCTTAGCAGTCCCTGCGTTTGCAGTTTTAAGAATACCTTCCTCTGGACACATTTCCTGAAAGAAATCCTTACAATTGGTTAAATGGCATGTGCTCCCTGAATCCAAAATCCAAGTACTTTCATTTGAATTATTATTTACCATAGTCAAAGATTTTTCTGCCATTAGAAAGCCCTTGTGTTTATCTTTGTCCTTCATACATTTCCTGGTTTGAAAATTCTTTAGTTCCATTGGCTTAGGTGAGCTAGAGGGAGTGTTTTGTGTTTCCTTACACCATTTAGATACATGTCCCTCCTTTCCACATGAGTAGCAAATCAGCTTGCCCTTGGGTGGAGTTTTCCCATAGCTCCGCCTTCCTCTGTTCTTTGCCAAGAAATTTGTTTCATTTCTCTCTGACTTGCTTTGAGAACACATCTCCTCAGAATCATTTATTATGCATTCCTGCCTTAGTTTTGATGTTGTCTGTTCAAAAGATTGCCCTTCAATGGCCTCATTTACAGACCTAAAAACATCAAACTTCTTTGATAGTGAGGTAAAAAGAAATGCTCTTTTCAATGCATCACACATGGGAATTCCTGAAAGTTCTAGCTTTTGAAATGAAGACATAAGATGCATAATGTGATCATTACATTTACTTTTATCCCTTAATTTGGTTTCATTCAACTCTGCCAACCAAATTGGTTGCTGCTTTGCATATGTAGTTGCATACATAGTTCTCAGTTTATATAAAATGTCCTTTGGTGTATCTTTTCCCTCCACTAATATGGCTTGTTTCTCTGAGAGAGCTTCCAAAAGCATGCACTTCACATAATAGTTTGCATTGTCCCATTCAGCCATATTTTCAGCTGTTCTGTCTTGGTCTAAGCATATATTTAATCCTTTTGCTCGAAGGAGACATATGAATCTTAATTCCCACTGCTGATAATTAAACTCAGTTAATCTAGGCACCTTGAGAGAATAGAAAAATGGTGAATTTCTTCCCTCAGCCATTTTCTTAGCCTTCTGTCTGCTGTGTGGGGGGAGAGAGAGACAGACTGAATCTTTCCTTTAAAACTTAAGAGAAAAATGTGGCCTTTTTTTCTGCCTGGTAATATTTCTCTTCTTTTTCAATTTCTGGCCCCTGGGCCCATAACCCTTTTGTTGGATTATTTGTAGTAAATAATTAGCAGATTTTAGTACACACAGCTTCAGCTTTAGAAATGTTAATTTCTTTCTTCATCTCTCTCTCATTCACCCCTGAATAATTCACTGCTGAGTCACTTTAAAGTTGAAGTAACAAAACATCTGTTTACTCACAGTTTGTAGTTAGATTATAATCAGACAGGCTTATATATACATATTACTATACATTTGTATTATCAGCTCCTTCCATGTGCTTAGATGGTAATGGATGCTCACACCACCATAGATCCTCTCAGGTTAGGAGAGATCATGAGCTCCATGTGCTCCATGTGCTGCATGTGCTGCATCTAACCCCCAACAGGAAGTTGCATAGCTATGTGACCTCTCTAAGTAATTCACATCAGAGGTCACAGAGTAATCACAGAGAAATAATAGGTGACAGGCAATGCATGTAAAAATACAATTACATTCCAACACCAGTGTCTTCCCTCTTTCTCTCCTTATCCTTCCACTCATCTACCCTCTCTCCTGATCCTTCCATCTAGTGTCTCTATCTCCCCTCTCCTTCTATCCAGTGTCTATCGCTCTACCCTTTTCTGTTCAGTCTCCTCCCTCTCTCCACAACCTTCTAGTTTCTCCCCTTTCTCTCTGCATCCTTTCATCCATCTCCCCTCTTTCTCTCCCTATCCTCCCATGTCCAGCAGCTCTCTTCCCTCTAGTCCCTTCTTCCTCTTCCTTCCTTGTCCAGCAGCTCTCCCAGCCCCTTCCTCCTCTCCCTCCCATGACCAGCAGCTCTCTCCCTTCCATCCAATCCCTTCCTCCTCTCCATCCCATGTCCAGCAGCTCTCTCCCTTCCCTCTAGTCCCTTCTTCCTCTTCCTCCCTTGTCCAGCAGCTCTCCAGCCCCTTCCTCCTCTCCCTCCCATGTCCAGTAGCTCTCTCCCTTCCCGCCAGTCCCTCCCATGTCCCAGCAGCTCTCCCTTCCCTCCAGTCCCTTCTTCCTCTCCCTCCCATGTCCAGTAGCTCTCTCCCATCCAATCCCCTCCTCCTCTCCATCCCATGTCCAGCAGCTCTCTCCCTTCCCTCTAGTCCTTTCTTCCTCTCCCTCCCATGTCCAGTAGCTCTCTCCCTTCCCACCAGTCCCTCCCATGTCCCAGCAGCTCTCCCTTCCCGTCAGTCCCTTCTTCCTCTCCCTCCCATGTCCCAGACGCTCTCTCCCTTTCCTCCAGTCCCTTCTTCCTCTCCCTCCCATGTCCCAGCAGCTCTCTCCCTTCCCTCAAGTCCCTTCCTCCTCTCTCCCTCCCATGTCCCAGCAGCTCAGCCATTTTCCCTCCAGGCCTGCCCATCCACAACCTTCCCACTGCCCTTTTGTCCTGCGGAGGCAGCGTTCAGCGTTTCCTTCCTGCCCTGTCTTCTCCCCAGGGTCCGCTGCATCGTCCCTAGTGGAATCCTTCTCCTTTTCAGCCGTCGCGCTGCGCTGCCGTTCACACAGGCAGCTTCGCTCCTCCCCCACCGCGTTCATCCGGCCCTAACAGGAAGTGCATCAGAGAGGGCCAGAATGGACGCGGCAGGGAGGAGCGAAGCTGCCTGTGTGAACGGCAGCGCAGCGCGACGGCCGAAAAGGAGAAGGATTCCACTTGCAGGGACGATGCAGTGGAGCTTGGGGAAAAGACAGGGCAGGAAGGAAACGCTGAACGCTGCCTCCGCGGGACAAAAGGGCAGCGACAGCGTGCGAAGGATGGGCAGGCCTGGAGGGAAAATGGGTGGGCCTGGGCCCGTCCAGGCCCACCCGTGGCTACGCCCCTGCCCAGCGGTAACCGTCAGCGCGTGACACTGCCCAATTACTGCTGGGTACACACTGGCACACTGGATATGACAGCGCACCAGGCTGCTGTGGTAGTCCAACAGTACTTCCTTTTTAGTGCGCAGTAAGTCCATGTTGGGCTTACCACTGCTTTGTAAAAGGGGCCCTTAATAACATTCTTATTTTAAATGTTAAAAGTACTAAGGCATGCCGAAAAATGGCCTGCACTGGTGTAGATACATGTACTGGACGCGCCTAGGTCCATTTTTCAGTGCACCTGCAAAAAAAGCCTTTTTTTAGTTGAAAATGGATGTGCGTCAAAATAAAAATTAGCGCGCATCCATTTTGGGCCTGAAACCTTACCACCTCCCATTGGAATATTCAACAGCACTTATCTGAATAATGGTGCTGAAAGTTCCTTCTAACTATTAAAGTTGAAACTAGCTATTATGTGTGGCCTGTGGGCAGTCTAGGGATCGAATCAACACTTAACCGGATAAGTTAACTGGGCAGAAAGGACTGCGTCAATAGCAGTCCCATGTCTGTCTGGTTTAACTTATCCGGTTAAAGGCTGAATATCAGCACTTATCCAGTTAAGTGCCCTCCATTCGTGCATACTAGGATATTTAATGCTGGTACACGGACATGACCCAGCATTGAATATTCAGGTATAATTTTGGTGGTAGTAGTCAGTGTTTAACAAAATATTGAGCCCCCCCACCCCCTCTGGCTAAATTTTACCTCCAATGATATTGTTTTGTTTTTTGCTTTTAAAATGAAGCAAAATGAACTCCTCCCCCCCCCCCCCTGAAATTTATGGGGTGGGGGGGGAAGTTTTGTTTCATTTTGGTTTTAAAAGTAACATATAGGAGGCCCTTTTATTATAAGTACATAAATATTGCCATACTAGGAAAGACCAATGGTCCATCGAGCCCAGCATCCTGTTTCCAACAGTGGCCAATCCAGGTCACAAATACCCAGCAAGATCCCAAAAATGTACAAAACATTTTCTACTGCTTATCCCAGAAATAGTGGATTTTCCCCAAGTCCATTTAATAACGGTCTATGGACTTTTCCTTTAGAAAGCAGCCCAAACCTTTTTAAACTCTCCTAAGCTAACCACCTTTACCACATTCTCTGGCAATGAATTCCAGAGTTTAATTACACGCTTTATGATTAGCCACCTTTATCACAGCTGTAAAATGACTGAGTTTTTATTTCCTCAATTAATGGCCACACACTAATTTCCCAATTGGTGCATGACCATTACTGTGTGAGCCCTTACAGCACCTACCCATGCAATATATCGCTGCTAACTTATTAGTGCTGGACATTCT
This sequence comes from Microcaecilia unicolor, assembly GCF_901765095.1. Lineage (NCBI taxonomy): Eukaryota > Metazoa > Chordata > Amphibia > Gymnophiona > Siphonopidae > Microcaecilia > Microcaecilia unicolor. The sequence goes on from NC_044031.1 coordinate 422,908,677, forward strand.
TACTCTATGTCCCCAAACATGCCCCCAGTGCTAATAAATAAATAACTATATAAATAAACAAATAACATGAGTCCAACCCCTTCCTCTTATTCCCCAGTGATATCATTTCAGATATCAATCCCTAGAGTAACTATTCTGTGGGGAATGCTGGGTCATGTCCGTGTACCAGCATTATATATATATATATATATATATATATATATATATATATATATATATATATATTTACTTTAGCGCCTGGGAAGTGTATGCAGATGAAAACACTACTGCAGGATGCCTGAGCATGCCCCTCAGTAGTGCATTTTCTCACACAGTAAGCATGCATAAGAACATAAGAATAGCCATACTGGGTCAGACCAATGGTCCATCTAGCCTCCAAACAGTGGCCAAGCCAGGTCACAAGTACCTGGCAGAAACCCAAATCGTGGCAACACTGCATAGTACAAATCCCAGGGCAAACAGTTGCTTCCCATGTCTATCTCAATAGCAAACAATGAACTTTTCCTCCAGGAATTTGTCCAAACCTTTTAAAAACCCAGATACGCTAACCGCTGTTACCACATCTTCTGGCAAAGAGTTCCAGAGCTTAACCACTCGTTGAGTGAAAAAATATTTCCTTCTATTTGTTTTAAAAGTATTTCCATGTAACTTCCTCAAGTCTTCCTAGTCTTTGTACTTTTGGAACGAGTAAAAAATCAATTTACTTCTACTTGTTCTACTCCACTCAGGATATTGTAAGTCTCAATCTTATCTCCCTTCATCTGTCTCATTTCTAAGCTGAAGAGTCATAAGTACATAAGTAATGCCACACTGGGAAAAGACCAAGGGTCCATCGAGCCCAGCATCCTGTCCACGACAGCGGCCAATGCAAGCCAAGGGCACCTGGCGAGCTTCCCAAACGTACAAACATTCTATACATGTTATTCCTGGAATTATGGATTTTTCCCAAGTCCATTTAGTAGTGGTTTATGGACTTGTCCTTTAGGAAACCGTCTAACCCCTTTTAAAACTCTGTTAAGCTAAACTCTGTTAAGCTAACTGCCTTCACCACGTTCTCTGGCAACAAATTCCTCTCTAGTCTTTCTGCATTAGTGCTTACCACTGCTTAGTAAAAGGACCCCAGGATTTGTAACTCTGTCTCTCTTTAAAACCCAAACCAAACAAACTAAACCATAAAGCCTTAATGTCAGTAGAAGAAAATTAAACAAATACATACACACCTGTACAATGAATACATGGATGAAATTATTTTATCTGTTTCTCTTTTCTGTTGGTTTTCTGGTCTTGCTGATGGACAGTAGTAAAATTCATGAATATGCATTGAGTTGCAATCCACATAAATTACACATCTGGACAAATGATTACTCCATCTATTGGTTTAAATGTCTTTTCTTTCTGCTTGCCCTCGACTGGTAATGCGTCCTTGTATATTTTCAGTTTCTTCATTTGAACCAGGGCTATGCATTAAACCTTAACTCCTCAGTAAGAAATCTATAACAAATGTGTGTAATGCCTGCATTAGTCATCTGTATTTATAGAGCTTTCAATGTGATATCTTCCACATAGACAGACAAAGATTGGCTTCTGTACAGTCTTACAGTCTTCATGCAGAGGACCTTCTTGGACTGCTGCCAAACTATTAAATAAGAAGGATTACATTTGCCCTTGGTTGATAGAAAGGTTGTGTATTAACATTCCACAACTGGTTTTCTTAATTTGACAATAGGAAAAGGAGTTAACATATTCATTTTCTACATGATCTTTAGAAAAGGACAGCCTGCCTCTACTGGTTAAGTAGCTCATTCCTAGTTCACCAGGAAGGTGCCTTAACCTGGCTGAGTCCACCAGCAAAGGAGTTTTGAAAGGGTTAAGAGGGCTGATATGGGGGGAGGGGGAGAAGGATGGGTCCAGCACATGGAGACAGAACCTATGTGGTTTTTGATTGGTGCCTGGGAAGACACAAGAGAACCAAACAGAAACGGAGCATACAGGCTTGGGATCTGGCATTTTTGGCAGGCTGAGACTGTTCTGAGAGGAGCCTGGGTAGGAGGAAGACATCTGTCCCTCCCGCCCCACACACCAGTTGAGGATTTTTCAAATTGTGTTGGGGTATAGTGGGGCCTTTGGGTGGGAGTGGAGTTAGTCACAATGGTGGTTTTAGGACCATTCTCAAAGAATGGTTACTCTGGGGATTCATATCTGAAATGATATCACCGGGGAATAAGAGAAAGGGGTTGAACTCATGTTCATCCCAGTCATAAATCCTGGGGAGAGGCAGGTAAGGTTTCGATACAAGCCTGCCTTGGAAGGGGTGGGGAACCTATTGTAAGTGTTATTGCAAGTTTTGGGTAGTTTGATACTGATTAATATATAGTTGAACCTATGTGAGTTGATAATAAACATAGGTTGGAAGTTCTGTAATTTATATAAAAAGGGGAATGGTTTAAAGTTTAGCCACATGTGAAGTGTCTGTGAGTTTTATTTATTATTCTGTATTAGAAGCGAGGGAGTGCAAATGACAGAGTTATGGTTTATTAATAGATATGGCACTGCTCAAAATATTTGTAAATATTTACTATCTCCAGCGACCATATTTAGCTTATGATTACAATTGCAGGAACCAAATTAGTTACATCATAGCTCAAAATTGGATTGGGTAGCCCTAAGTAACAGTTTTTTTTGGTTACAAATATATTTTCTTAGAATAACTTACTCATGGCCATAGACATAATAGTAAATGCTGTGGTGGGAACTGTGGTGAGAGACAGATAACTATGCAGGCTAGCATTCTTTTTCTGCCATTTTGCTGCTTTGACAATGATATTCAGACACTCGGCACCTAATAAACTAACCACCTAAACTAGGTGGTTAGTTTAAGTGACTTTTAATCGATTTTAAGAAACTAAGGGGGCACTTCTATAACAATGTGCCTCTATTTATGTGCCCCGGTGCTGTCCAGGGAGCATCTATTCTATAACAGCCCTGATTCTGGGGTCCTGTGCTGTTGTAGGTACATGTATTGGATGTGCATGGTCCATTTTTCAGCACACCTGCAAAAAAAGGGGCCGAAAATGGACATGTGGCAAAGTAAAATTTGGTGCGTATCCATTTCAGGCCTGAAACCTTACTGCCACCCACTGACTTAGCGGTAAGTTCTTACGTGTTAACTGGGCGGTAATTGTCAGCGGTACACTGCTGATTACCGCCCAGTTAGTGCCATGTGGTGGAAAATAAAAAATATTTTCTGCCACATGTATCAGACACACGTAAAAATGGAATTACCGCCCTGGGCACTTGGTAGCCGGACGAAAGTTCCAAATTGACACACGGATGCATGTAGGCGCCTACATGCCTTAGTAAAAGGGCCCCTCTGTTATTGAAGTGCCTAAAATTTAAGTGTGGCCACTTATGTCAGATCAATTGTTAATGACTGTGCCTAAGTGCACCCTGTAATGCATGTAAATTATATAATTCTATAAGTTAAGTGTGCAGTTTGGAGATGCACCCATGCTCCTTCCATGTTCTGCCCATATGTACAGCATGTAGTACAGTTAAATGCTTAAGAACCATTTTTCTGTGCACTGACACATGGAAGGAGTGCACAAATGCATGTGCCCAGTTATACAATTGTCTTTTTTTATATCAGAATGGAATGTTACTTCTCTTTGGGATTCTGTCAGGTACCTCTGACCTGGATTGGCCACTGTTGGAAGCAGGATACTGGTCTAGATGGACCATTGGTCAGACCCAATATGGCTATTCTTATATATTTTTTTTTGTTACATTTGTACCCCGCGCTTTCCCACTCATGGCAGGCTCAATGCGGCAGGCAATGAAGGGTTAGGTGACTTGCCCAGAGTCACACGGAGCTGCCTGTGCCGGGAATCGAACTCAGTTCCTCAGTTCCCCAGGACCAAAGTCCACCACCCTAACCACTAGGCTACTCCTCCACTCCACTTATGTTCTTATGACTGAAAATTGGTTGCTGCATTTAATTCAAGCTTCCTACAACTGAGTTATCTAAGTTTACTATTAGTTGCACTAAATTAATAAACTAATAAATATGTTTTTTATCTGACAAGTCTCATCTTCCACTGCAACTAAGGTCATTATAAAATAGCCTCTAAGTAAGTGCCTACTTACTCTCTTAAACCAAGTTCTCTTTTATAAAATTTGGGGTAAGACTATGAAGACAGCACTAACATTTATGTGGTAAATACATGCACGAACAACTAGAATACCAAAACATACACATGTGGGTGCACATATGTTCTTAAATGCTAAAAATCCATCTATGCTGAATTCTGTAAATACATGCATATCTTCCATAGTGCATATTTTACAGGTGGACATTCACATAGACAGAGTCTGGACCAAGTGTGGATGAGACTCACATTTATGCACATATCTTATGTGTATCTCCAGAAATTCCACTTTATAGAATTACGCACCTTCTTTCTAGCATTGCCCAATAGATTTAATCAGGGGCAATAGAGTATCTTTTTGGTTGCAGGGGCCAAACAAAAATCAATTTCTAGCCCCACCCCCAACCTATCTAGTTGCTAATGCTATGCCTGCAAAATATTGCTGGGGCCCTGGCCCTGTAGCATACCCTATTCCACTGCTTACGGATTTAGTATAGATTTTAGGATTGCTAATTAGTAGACCAAAATCTATCTGAATGTTTTCATGGTAGTCACCCCAGCCAGTCAGGTTTTTGGGATATCCACAATGAATGGAGGAGTGGCCTAGTGGTTAGGGTGGTGGACTTTGGTCCTGAGGAACTGAGTTTGATTCCCATTTCAGGCACAGGCAGCTCCTTGTGACTCTGGGCAAATCACTTAACCCTCCATTGCCCCAGGTACAAATAAGTACTGGTATACAATATGTAAGCTGCATTGAGCCTGCAATGAGTGGGAAAGCGCAGGGTACAAATGTAACAAAAAAAATATTGATGAGAGATATTTGTGTGTACTGCCTCCACTGCATGCAAATCTCTCTCATGAATATTCATTGTGGATATCCTGAAAACCTGACTGGCTGGGGTACCTCCAGGATCTGGTTTGGGAGCCATTGGCTTAGTTTATTTTATCGACGATAAAGGTTGAAAACTATGAGCATAATCTGATAAGGGAAAGCCTAGTTAAAGCTCTGTTAACACTCATATGTGAAACCTTTTTTTTTTTTATAAAGACAAGGAGATGCCTACTTGTTTTAGAAAATACTAGTGTAGTTGACAGACGACTTGGACATTTACATCAACCCTAGAACTGGTGTAAATGTCCACACCAATATTTGTCAAGATACGTTCAAATTATAGTGTTTTATAATCAACACATGTACTTGTGTGCTCTGCTCATCCTCCACCTAAACTCTACCCTTGTGCATATCCACTATCAAAGTGCATGGCCTCCCAGTGGAAGTAGTGGACATGAAAACACTATCTGAATTCAAGAGAGCTCGGAACAAGTACATAGTGTTTCTAATGAAGCAATAGAGAGAGTAGATGGCATGGATGGGCAGACTGAGTAGCCCAAAAAAGTAGGGAAGTAATGTAGGTCAACAAATAATAGGTAGGACACCAAAAGTAGATAAACAAAAGTATTTATTGCATTCTTTGTGGTGAAAGTTTGACTGCTTATGCAGTGATACGGACTTACTACCGTAGCAGTTTTTATGCTATATATTTTGTGGAAAGACATTTGGCGACAGTCTCACACATACTTTGACTCCTGAAGCAGGCATATTATTGCTGAAACATGGGATTGTGTTGAGTCCACTGTAACTACCTTTTGGCAAGAAAGACTTTTCTTTATCTACATCTGGTGTCCTACCTATTAATGATTGATGTACGTCCCTTCCCTATTTTTTTTATGAGGGGGGATATAATGTTTCCATAAGGGATCCTTCCTTGTTGTTTGGGCAGACTGAATGTTTCAGGGAGCTAAAATGTGAAATAGCTTACCTGTTGAAATTTGTTTAATTACACCCTATATTTCCGTTCATAAAACATTTAAGACATACCTATTTTCATTTCAGCGATCTTGATTTACAGTAATTTACACTGGCTATATTAAGATAGTGGATTGTTTTCTTATTTTAATGTATATCTATCCGATTGGGATTCTCTTTTGTTTATTTTGTAATACGATTTGCACTGTTTGGTTAAAAGTGGAATAGAAATCTTGTCTTTGTTTTCCTACATTTTTCTCTGTTTCTATGTACTTTTGCAGAAGTCAGTAAGTGGTCATTTATATACATACTAGTAAAAAAGGCCCGTTTCTGTCTCAAATGAAACAGGCGCTAAGCAAGGTTTTCCTCAGAGTGTGTACGTTTGAGAGAGAGTGAATGTGCGAGTATGTGTGTGACAGAGAGAGAGTGAGACTGGGTGCGAGTGTGTCTGTGTGAGAATGAGAGTGTGTTTGCCAGGGGCCCTCCCTCCTCCCCCTCCCTCTCTCCCCCCCGCCCTCCCCTCTCCCCTCCCTCCGAGTTTCAGGGTCATCCCCTCCTTATGATGCCAAAAAGCAGTACAGGGTTGAATGGGCTGGAGGCGGTGTCCCGGTGGTGCGTTGGCGGTGGGAGGGAGGAGGTTTAGGCAATTCTTTGTTTTTTAGTGGGTTGGCAAAGCATGGGGTTATCGGCGGGTAATAGTAGGCTAGCATGAGGGCAGGCTCCACTGGGTACGGGCGGTTCCCGACGGTCAAGCAGAGTGTGTTATGTTGTGAAGGATGGGCCAGCCCGGTTCTACGGAGACCCTTGTTGCGTGTATTTCCATGGGGTCGCCCTCTGCCGCCATCCCCACACATTTGTGAAATCTCTGCTGCCATTCCTGAAGGGTTGTGTTTGAAGAAGTGGAATTGTGTGTACAGATAGGCCTCCTCCCTACGAAGATGTTAAGTCATCTTCACTCCTTCACTTACCTGTTCGGGTCGGGAGGGCGGCTAATTCAGGAGGCATGGGAGGGCGGCTGTTGAGCGCGTGGGGGGGGGGGGTTAGCGTTGTTGGCGAGCTGGGAGGGTGTGTCGTATGTCTGTCAGTGTTCCGCCCTCAATGTCATGACGTTGTGACGCGAGGGCAGGGCAGAGAGACACGGTGAGTCGGATGGCTTCACCATTACGAACCCTTCACTGAAGCCACGGAGTCAGCTTCAGAACATTGAGGTTGTGTTTTATTATAGTAGATGTGGCCACATCTATGTAAAATATCTAAAACAGCTCAAAGCATGTGTCACTTTATAACTTTTGTTGCAGTTCTATAAAGGTGCACCTATTTTAGGTGCAAAAAGGTGCCACGTGGAGTCTATTTCTATAAACTAAAGTAGATGCTTTCTTTGCTACCAGAATACTATTGTAAATGGGTATATCTGCACATATGTGATTAGATGTGAGCACTTACACCAATCATACAGCTAGATTGGGGAGATACACTTGTAACTTATATTCTCTAAGTTATGCATGCTGTGTGAGCCCTGCCCCCCTTGTTCCTCTGTCCATGTAAATTCCCACCTGCAAAACAATCAAGATAGACATGTACTTAAATAAAAATATGATGCCAGATTATTTTCATTTGCATGCACAAATGACTAGAATATTCATCTTTATATGCTTACTTGCTGCCTAAATCCATGTGGTTCCTTCTAATATTACCCCCAGATATTTAATATTATCTATCTATCTATCTATCTATCTATCTATCAAAATAGATAGATAGATAGATAGATAGATAGATAGATAGATAGATAGATAGATATTAAATATCTGGGGGTAATAGATAGATAGATAGATATAGATATACTCAAAGAGCTAAAACATTTAAGCTGTAGGTTTTATTGTTATTTTTTTTATTTTATTTGCTGCATTTATATCCCACATTTTCCCACCTATTTGCAGGCTCAATGTGGCTTACAATTTTTCCGTCATGACTTATGCCATTTCAGGATACAGATACAATTGGTAATACTTATAGAACATGGATGATGTAATGAACAGTCAGGTAACACATATTTATATTCCTAAAGTTAAGAACCTAGATCTTTTGAAAATCAGCATGTACATTACTGTACTGCATTGCAGGGTACACGGCTAACAGATTTCAAAAGCATTTTAACTACTGAAACTGAGCAGCCAAGTGCCACTACTACACTATAATATAGACTGAAAAAGAAAAAATCAAAAAAGAGTTTATATACCATAGTGAGGTACTAGTTAACGATTTTGTCACACTTGAGAGATAATTTTACAATAGAGGACCTATAAAAGTTTCCTAATTTAGGACTATATTATAAAGGCAACATAAACATCCATCTATCTTTATAAAAAAAAAAAAAAATAGAGTCCCAGGATTATTCTGGTAGTGTGTAAATACACAAATTTACACCTGCTCTGAGGCAGGTTTAAATATGTTTGTGTATTCTATATCAGAGGCAATTCTACAGCAAGGCATCAGCATGTAGGTGTTTCCTTTCCATGGGTAGTGAGCCTATTACATAAGAAAATTTAGGCACATGTATTTATAACAGATCTATGGCTCACATAAATGCAGCATTTATGCACATAAATTATAATATTCTGTAAACTAAGCATATAAATGTTACCTTGCCTATGCCCCCCATGCTATTCCCCTGTGAACACCTCCTTGAATTATGTGCTAATCCATTTATAGATATACATGATAAAATAGTGCTTAGTGTACTCCTGCCATTTACACGCAGAAGTGTACACACACACTCACGGATGACAATATTTGATAAATTTAAGCATGCAAATGGTGCTTAGATTTAGGAGCCCTGCTGTACAATAAGTGCATATTTATTTATTTGGATTTATTAACCATCTCTTTTAAGAGATTCACCCGGCAGTATGTGTGTATGCACTTAGGGGCCCTTTTACTAAGCCATGCAAGTGTCTAAGCACGCCCAACGCGCACCAAATGGAGTTACCGCATGTCTACCGCGTGGCTCTTGCGGTAATTTCATTTTTGTCATGCGTCCGATATGCACGGCCAAAAAACAATTTTTATTTTCTGCCACGCATATTGGACATGAGCCAAGTGGCATTTGGCGCTTGTAGGTCATTACTGCCCAGTTACCGCGTGAGACTTTACTGCTAGGTCAATGGCTGGCAGTAAAGTCTCAGACGCAAAATGGGCATGCAGCAATTTTGATTTTGCCACACGTCCATTTTTGTCAAAAATTTTAAAAAAGGCTTTTTTTTACAGGTACACTGAAAAATGATTCTGCGTGCGCACAAAACTCGTGCCTATACTACCGCAGGCCATTTTTCAGTGCACCTTAGTAAAAGGACCCCTCATTTTATTAGGTTTGTGTACATGTAACTACACCACCCCTGCTCTTTCTCAAACTACACCTCCTGGAGTGCCTAAGCACATAGGGCTAGATTCTGGATATGGCACCGAAACATATTATCGCTAAGCACAATTCTATAAAGGGCACTCAGAGTTGGGTGCCATTTATAAAAAAGAGTTTCACACTGGGATCTGTGACAAATTTCAGGCGCAAGGATTTGCACCAAGTGAAACATGGTGTAAATCCTCATGGTTCAGCCTTATTCTGTAACACTGCATGCAATGGTGATAATTGGCTCATTAAGTAATTAAATTGCACATGCCCAAATTTGCATACACAATTTTGGCCGCTATATATAGAATTTGGGGGATATTACCTAAGACTAAGATGTGTTTTTTGTGTACCTACTTTTTATAAATGCATATCCACAGCCAAAATATTCCTCATAAAATTACCTCCATAGCGTTGTTTTCATAGATGATAGAATCATATTTGTTGACTATAGGATACCGCACATTGAATGATTTTCTTAAACGAAATATTTTCACTAAGGGATTCTTTTACTAAAGTGTGCTAATGAATTAGTGTGCATTTAGGACCCCTTTTTCCAAGTTGTGGCGAAAGGGGGCCTGTGCTGGCATCGATGCACATTTTTGATGCGCACTGAGGCCCCCTTTTTTTGCAGTGGGTAAAAGGTGGGTCTTGCTTTTCTGCAAGAAATGGCCTTGCGGCAAGTAAAGCACTTGCCATTTGGCCATTTTGGGGGAAGGGGGGAAGCCCTTACTGCCATCCATTGAAGTGGCAGAAGGGCTCCCATGCTAACCCCGGTAGTATGCGGCACTACCTGATTACCACCGAGTACACACTGGAGCTATAAAAATAAATATATTTTTGTAACACCAGATATGACGGCACACTAGGGGTAGGACGTACCATCGGGCTCTTTCGGTAGCCCAGTAGTACTTCCTTTTTAGCGAGCGGTAAGCCCACGTTGGGCTTACTGCTGCTTTGTAAGTAACATGTAGCCCCTTAGATATACAATGAGCTACATGTCATTTAGCATGCTCTAATTGTTACCACACACTAAATACGTTAGTGCACCTTAGTAAAAGGAATCTTAGGTAAAAAGACACTGGAAACCATAACAGTTGGAAAGTTTTCCCTACTCGGATGTGGTCCAGTGCTGACAGCAGGCTCTAACATGCTATGTGACACAGATTCTCCATAGAGTTGGATTGGTATTTAACAGAAATGAAGGGAGAAAAGTTCTCATATGAAGAAAATGAGAAACAGAGAGAAATAACAGAGAGAAAGAAGAATTTACATAGAGCTTGATATAAGATAGGAGATAAATCAGAAATGCCAATGACTTGTATGACAATTTCTTTTACTTTCCTGTAAAAATGAGATGAACATATTAAAAGTTCTGAGAATTATGGAACTGACATTTGTATTTTCATGTGGCTGAACTACTATCAATATTTTACCCTTTAATTTCAGAACCTGCTTTGCATGTGAATATTGTGGATTTTTTACAAATTAATACTGGTCCATGATAATCATGTAGTTTGGTAGCTCATAGTATATAATAATGACTCTCTGTTTGCTGTATATGAGGGAGTTTTCACTAGTTCTCTTAAAAAATAATAAATACAAAGCTTCACTTTTCTTTATTATATTCCCCTAAGGTTTCTAGCTTTTTTCTAATGTATTCTAATGAAAATGATAGTACTCAAGGTCTTTTGCCTCTATGCAAGATTTATAATAAAGCAGACTAGGTATAAGTTTTGACACGTTCGATTGCAGACACATTTCTCTTTCTCTGTCTCCAAACTTTAATCAGGATCTTTTGTTTTGCTATGAATGATGGGTAAAGTCCGCTATTTTGTAAGCATGTGCACATCCAGATCCTTCATAATATTAGTTAAAATCAATGTGCTGCTTTTTTAATTATTGCTCATGGTACAAAGCAGGGAAGGCTCATTTAGGAATGGATCAATATTGAAAAGGGATTGGTAGATGGCAAAGCTGTACATCAGGCTCCTTGATGTAAAAATCATTGGGCCTGTGCTGTGGTGGTTTAGGGTTATCAGCCTGGTTAGCCTCCAGCTGGCTGGAGGGCAGTGTAATAGGTGAACCTTACATGAACCAGTGTTCCTTGCTGTGATGTTCCTAAAGAATCAGTTACCAAGCATACAGCATCATACACATCTTTAAAAAAGAAACCATTAAGAAAACTTATCTTTGCCTGCTCTTTATTGATCACTGGTAACTAAGTTTTGACTGTAGTTGATGAGTAGTTTCTCTCATCTTTAACCATTAAAGAACCCAACAGGCTTCGACTAACAGAATGTAAAAGGATCATCTAATATAGTTCTTACAACTGAGTAAAGGTATTAAATTCATTGCTGTTTTAAAGAAAGGTACACAATGGTCATTCATCTAACATAATGTCAATAAAGTCAAGATTTTTTTAATTGAAGCCAGGATTCCAAAGAAATATATTCTCCTTGTTTTACACAGTAACTAAACATTCTGGCTTTCAGTCATTTTTACAATATCATCTTCCCTTGTTGTAGCTAAAGGATGCTAGCTTCAGAAATGTATAAATATATAACTCTCATTTTTAAGTAATGACAGGATCACTGCAGAACATTTTTTGGAGTGAAGATAGACCCTCTCAAGGACATTACTATACGCAGCCTATGTAGAGATTAAAGTTATCTATGAGTCATGTGATGACAAAAATGGTGGGCCCTAAGAAAATGTCTGTTGCAAATGCCATTGGTTCAATATTCTAAAACACTTATCTACATGACAACAGCTGCTATCTAGATATGTGCTGCTGACTGATGAGTGATCCTTTTACTAAGGTACGCTGAAAAATTACTTGTGGTGGTGTAGGCATGGGTTTTGGGCACTGGCCGATCCATTTTTCAGCATGCCTGAAGTAAAGGTCTTTTTAAATTTTTGCTGAAAATGAACGTGCGGCAAAATCAAAATTGCCGCATGTCCATTTTGGGTCTGCAACCTTACCGACAGCCATTAATCTAGCGGGAAAGTCTCATGCAGTAACCGGGCAGTAATGACCAATGAGCGTCAAATGCTATTGGCGTGCATCCCATATGCGTGTCTGAAAATAAAAATTATTTTAAGGCGCGCGTATCGGACGCATGCCAAAAATAAAATTACCACAAGAGCCATGCAGTAGCCAGGTGGTAACACCATTTTGGTGCACGTTGGGCGCATGTAGACGCTTATGCCACTTAGTAAAAGGGCCCCCTGAGATATTTAGAGGCACTATCAGGAGATACCTCTGAATATCCTTAGAGATCACCTTTGCAGGATGTGGATAATGCTGGCTCGTGTTTGGGCAGATCCAGAGGGATGCCAGACCATATATAGATAGTTACAATCAGTCTGCTACCTGAATAACTTATCCAGATAAACTTAGAACAGATATAAGGTTACCTTACATTATCTGGATAAGATATCGCTCCATGGTGCGACCGCACCTTGATTATTGTGTTCAATTCTGGTCGCCGCATCTCAAGAAAGATATAGTAGAATTGGAAAAGGTGCAGCGAAGGGCGACTAAAATGGTAGCAGGGATGGGACAACTTCCCTATGAAGAAAGACTAAGGAGGCTAGGGCTTTTCAGCTTGGAGAAGAGACGGCTGAAGGGAGACATGATAGAGGTATATAAAATAATGAGTGGTGTGGAACAGGTGGATGTGAAGCGTCTGTTCATACTTTCCAAAAATACTAGGACTAGGAGGCATGCGATGAAACTACAGTGTAGTAAATTTAAAACAAATCGGAGAAAATTTTTCTTCGCCCAACACGTAATTAAACTCTGGAATTCGTTGCTGGAGAACGTGGTGAAGGCGATTAGCTTGGTAGAGTTTAAAAAGGGGTTAGACGGTTTCCTAAAGGACAAAAGTCCATAAACCACTACTAAATGGACTTGGGAAAAATCCACAATTCCAGGAATAACATGTATAGAATGTTTGTACATTTGGGAAGCTTGCCAGGGGCCTTTGTCCTGGATTGGCCGCTGTCGTGGACAGGATGCTGGGCTCGATGGACCCTTGGTCTTTTCCCAGTGTGGCATTACTTATGTACTTATGTAGTAAAGGTAAAATTGTTCTCCAGAAAAATAACAGCATGCACACACACCTCAGTTTAAAAAAAACAAAAAACCTTCACTTCTGCACTGCTCTGATCGCTCTCTCTAGCTCTGCATGGGCTTGTAGACCTCCTTAGGAAGACTCCATTGAGTGAGGAAAGGCTTTGTGCTTTCCCAGCCAGTGAGAGCTGCTTTCAATCCCAGGCAATGGCCAGAAAGCAGCATCTCATTGCCTGCCAGGAAGAAGAGGAAGAAAAGGTATTTTTGCTATAGGTTTTTTGCTGGCTGCAAACCTTAGGCACCAGGTCTGATTTTAGTCGTCATGGTGACCTGGCGCCTGGGGTTTGTCAAGTCCTGGATTAGAGGAATGCACAGATTAAAAAAAAAAGACAACAACACTTGTTTTTGCACGGGCTTTATAGAAGGCATATGGGAGTAATTCTCTTTAATCAAGTGTTTTTAAAATTTCTGATTCCAAATTTACTAGTTAATTGGTTTTGCATATATCTATATCTAATTATCTATGTTTGTAAAATGTCTCCACTATTGCCCTAATTCTATAAAAGTCACCAAAAATTGTATGTGCAAATTTTGGCACGCACCCAATTTGCATGTGCAATTTAATTGAATAATGATCCAATTAGTGCCAAGAACTGGCTTTTCACACATAAATTTAGGCACGGCATCTGCACCTAAATTATATGTGGGAGTAAAAAAAAAAGTGCGGAAATGGGAGGGTCATGGGCAGAATGGCGCAATTCCTAGCATTTATGGGTGTTGCAATAGAATAAGGGGGGATTCATGCCTAATTGAGGCACATATATTTGCACCACATTTCAGTTGGTGCAAATGGCTGCACCTAAAGTTAGGGATGATTCCTGGGTGTAAGCGCTATTCTATAAACTTTGCCTAACTTTAATCGGGTCTTATAGAATAGCGCTTTTTTCAGTGCTGATTTTCTTGGCGCCATATATAGATTTCACTTCAAGTACCGGCTTCTCTACATGGAAACTGCTGAGTTAGTGCCACTCTTTGAATGCATGTGTAAATTTGCAAAATGACTGCTGTGCATGCCAATAAATAAATGTGCACTCCTGCGCTTCCTTATATTGTACATATTTTGTAAAATACATGGTAATTTAACATTATTCAACCTGCATGTCTCAATTCCAGACCTGTCAGTCTGACCTTGGTGGAGAGTAAACTAATGGAAACGCTTCTAAAGCAGAGGATCATGAGGTTTCTCAAATCAATTGGCCTGCAGGACCCGAGGCACCATGGCTTCACTAGAGGCAGGTCGTGTCAGACAAATATGATTGATTTCTTTGACTGAGTGGTCAAACAATTGGATGTGGGAGGGGTGCTATATGTGGTGTACTTGGATTTTTGCAAAGCCTTTGACATGATTCCGCATAGGCGACTGATTAATAAACTGAGTGCCCTTGGTATAGTACCTAAAGTGACTGACTGACTTAAAAACTGGATAATTGGGAGGAGACACAGGGTTGTGGTAAATGGAGCTTGCTCCAAGGAAAGGGATGTTATCGGTGGTGTACCACAGGGATCGGTCCTCGGGCCGTCTCTTTTTAACATCTTTGTGAGTGACATTGTGGAAATGCTGTCTGGTAAGGTTTGTCTCTTTGCAGATGATACCAAACTGTGTAATAGGGTGGACACCCCAGAGGGTGTGGATAGCATGAGGAAAGATCTAGGGAAGCTTGAAGAATGGTCTGATAATTGGCAACTAAGATTTAATGCTAAGAAATGCAGGGTCATGCACTTGGGTTACAAGAATCCAAGGACATTGTATAATATAGGGGGTGAAGTGCTTCTATGTACAAAAGAAGAGCAGGATTTGTGGGTGATTGTGTATGATGGCCTTAAGGTGGCCAAACAGGTAGAAAAGGCAATGGGCAAAGCCAGAAGGATGCTTGGTTGCATAAGGAAAGGGATGACCAGTAGGCAAAAAGAGGTACTAGTGCTCTTGTATAAGTCTCTGGTGAGGCCCCCTTTAGACTACTGTGTGCAATTCTGGAGACTGCACCTACAGAAAGATTTAAACAGGATGGAGTTGGTCCAGAAGGCAGCTGCTAAATTGATAAGTGGTCTCTACCATAAAACATATAGGGACAGGCTTATGAACTTGAACATGTATATGCTGGAAGAGAGGCAGGAGAGAGGGGATATGATTGAGAAGTTTAAACACCTTAGTGGCATTAATGTACAGGAGGTGAGCCTTTTTCAAATGAAGGAAAACTCTGGAATGAACGGGCATAGGATGAAATTAAGAGGAAATAGGCTTTTGGGAAATCTAGGAAAATACTCTTTCATGCAAATGGTGGTGGATTCATGGAATGGCCTCCCAGTGGAGGTCATGAAGACGAGGACTGTGCCAGAATTTAAGAACGCATGGGACAGGCATGTGGGATCCCTTAGGAAAAGGAGGAGTTAGTGGTTACTGAGGAAGGGCAGATTGGATGGGCCACTTGGCCCATACCTGCCGTCATGTTTCTATGCTTCTATCTAAAATAGTCCTTGAAATGCATTTGATAAATTATCTTGTTCTAACTGTATGCTCATGTGCACAAAAATAACATCATCTTATTCAGAAAGCCAATAGCTATAGGCACTTTATTGCTTGTCAGTTTATAGTCTCACTACTCCCATACCATCTGATGAAAATATTAAACTTGTATTGCTAATCTCCCTTCCCCAAATTATTAGTAGTATAAGAACTGGATACAATTCGAGGAATGTTACATTACTTGTTAGCCATCTGAAATGAGCATTTAGAAGGTGGGTTTAATTCTAAATAAATACATATCAAATTAATTACATGTTAATTCAGTAGTCATACTTCTGTAAACCATACACAATTGATATAATTATCCCAGTTGTTATTGCCTGATGCAACTGTGCACAGTTCTAATTCTGGAGTTAGTACCAAGGAACCTTGCTGTACTGTATGCAACCTTATTATAAATTTATGAAGTATTTCAACCAAATTCTTAAATCCTTTTTCAAAGATCTAGATAACCTAATGAAGTAATGCTTGCATTTTATACTAGTCATGGCAGCTGATAACATTCTGAGAATTATCTATCTCATTGCCATTATTCTACAAGCAAACTTGAGATGTCCTGTTAAGGACTGGAGTTGCCCAGCTGAATTACACTGCTAATAACCTGTTTGCTATTTTAGATCTAGTACTTAATGGTATGCTGGTCCTGCTGCAAGAGGTAATGGTGGTGGGGCCATTAGGCAATATTCAAAGGGGTTTAACCAACAAGAGAACAGTGGTGTAGCCAGACCCAATATTTTGGATGGACCAAGAGTTAACTTGGATCGGCCCTTCCATGCCCCCCCCCCCCATCTTCCCGAAGATGTTTAAGAAATACAGTTTTATTTCACCTACCCCATACAGCATCTCTCCCCTCTCTCCTCTGTGGTGTCCTGGCATCTGTCCTCCTATCTCTGAACCCCATCCCTCCCCTGTGCACCTTACAGGCATCCCTGACTCCTGCAGTGATTTATTTTTGCTGCCTATGCCGGCCCTCCAGGCTTCCATTTTATGCATCCCGTCAGTCAGGAAACAGGCAATAATGTCAGCGAGGGTGGGACATGGCAAATGAAAGCCTGCAGGGCCAGCACAAGCAGAAAAAAATGAATCGCTGCAGGTACTGGGAACTCCTGTAAGGAACACCGGGGAGGGACGGGGTTCAGAGACAGTAGGGCAGATGCTGAGATGCTACAGAGAAAAGAGGGAAGAGAGCAGTAGGGTGCCACCACTGAGTGGGCCTGAGCCAGGAATGGTGGGCCTGTGCCCACCTATAGCTATGCCACTATAGGGGAGGCTCTTGCCCAGTTAAAAGCCCACTGAGCTGGCCAGCCACCATTACTCAGTAGCACTTAACTGAGTAGTAGTGCTGCTGGATATTTCTACTAATCAGCCATTTCCTAACTGGCTAGGTTAAGGGTGGTCCAGAAGCAGAGCCTGGGAAGTCCACTGGCTGAGTAAGTGCATAAAGTTAGGATATGCACCAAGTTAACTGAGCACCAGTCTGAATATTGGCCAGTTCCTGGTTAACTTTTGAGTTAATTGGCATTGTATACATATGATTAGCTCAGCTCACAGCTGTGAGCGGCTTATGAGCCGCTTACTGCCATAGGATGAATATTACCCCCATTTGATTGCATTTTTCATCACAGGAATTAAGACTCTTCTATCACATCTGCAATTTATTGGTATTACAGGCACTGTGCTTCATTGGTTTTGTAGTTATCTCTCTCATTGCACTTGTGAGTGGAAGAGTAGCCTAGTGGTTAATGCAGCAGACTTTGATTCTGGGGAACTGGCTTGGATTCCCCCTGCAACTCCTTGTGACTCTGGGCAAGTCACTTAACCCTCCATTGCCCCAGGTACAAATAAGTACCTGTATATAGTATCTAAACCACTTTGATTGTAATTGCAAAAAAAAAAAAAAAAAACCATAGAAAGGCAGTATATCAAGTCCCATTTCCTTTTCCTTGTCGTTGTCTCAACCAACCCCATACTTTTTCTGTTGTACCTGATGTCCCTTAGGGTTCCATTCTTCAAGTTTCAAGTTTATTTCATACCTACTCTATCGCTCAAGAGAAAACTATCAGAGCAGCCAGTTTACAATTCCGTAATATCAAAAAGAAAAGAAAATGAACTAAAGGAAAGGAGAGAAGAAAAGAGGCAAACGTCAACACTGCCGCACATCAGATCTCCCCCCCACCCCCACCACCACCAGATAGCAACCAAACGTCTTGCTCCCACACAATATTTTTCTCAATCTACTTATTACTCTTATCCAGTCCAATCACTGTTTGCCTTTTTATTACACTGATGACATTCAAATTCTCTACCACATCCTCCCTTCAAAGTCTGACTTGTCAAGCTCAACCTTTGTCTTTCAAGAGTTTCTGCCTGGCTATGAGATCATCGCTGTTTCTGAACTCTTAGTAGTGTGAGGCTATTCATTTCCCTAATCCTTACTCTCCTTTTCCTTCCTGTCCCTTTATTGATCAATGTCCCATGACTTTTCAAAAATCTGTGAAAATCCTCAGGGTTCTTTTTGACAGTTTGCTCACTTTTAAAAATAAGATTAATACCATCCTCAAAGCTTCCTTTTTTGAGCTCTATCACATAGGTCCATGCTTTCGTCCCTCTATCTATTTGCTCTCTTCTTCTGTCTCTTGTAATTATTGTAACTCTATGTATGCTGGCATACCACTTCTTTCCTTAAAATTACTCCAACTAGTTCAATCTACTGCTGTCCACCTTCTCTACAATACCAAGCCTTTTCACCGTGTCACTCCACTGCTTCACCAAAAGCACTGGTTACCCTTGTCAGCACAAATCCAATTTAATCTCCTAATCCCGGTCTTCAAATCCTGCCTTCCCACCACCCCAGACTATCTTTCTCATCTTCTTATACCCTACACTTCCTTCTCATTCTCTTCACTTTGCAGATACTGGTTTTCTCCAAATCCCTCCTCCTTCTGTTGTCCAACTTAAGTCTAGCCCTACCTCAGCTATTAGGTCCCCTTTTACTAAGTCAGGTAGGCAGCTACGCATGCCGAATGCGCACCAAATTGGAGTTACCACCTGGTTACCGCATGTCCCTTGCGGTAATTTCAATTTTGGCGTGCGTCCGCTATGCGCATCTGAAAAATATTTTTATTTTATGGCGTGCATCTGTTACGCGTATTTGATGCACACAGGTCATTACTGCCCAGATTCTTTACCACTAGGTCTATGGCTGGCGGTAAGGTCTCAGACCCAAAATGGACGAGCAGCAATTTTCAGTTTGCCGCACGTCCATTTTTGGCAAAACAAAAGAGGCCTTTTTTACAGGCGCGCTGAAAAATGGATTGGCACACGCCCAAAACCCATGCCTACACTACCGCAAGCCATTTTTCAGCGCACCTTTGTAAAAGGACCCCTTAGTTATGTTGGCCCCAATCTCTGGAACACATTGCCTTCCCACTTTTGCTCTGAACCCTCCTACTGCAAATTCAAATCTGCCTTGAAACCCCACCTTTTCAGCCTTTCTCACCACTAATCTATCTCTTTGGTTTTCCCAGCAGCTTGTCATTATTATTGTGAACTGCTTCAGAGCCATATTTTGGCATATGGTGGTATATCAAGTCTTGTAAAAATAAAATGAATACAAAATGACAGCTGTAGCAC
The DNA here is from genome assembly GCF_901765095.1 of Microcaecilia unicolor. NCBI lineage: Eukaryota > Metazoa > Chordata > Amphibia > Gymnophiona > Siphonopidae > Microcaecilia > Microcaecilia unicolor. The sequence goes on from NC_044031.1 coordinate 422,928,327, forward strand.
TTACTTTTAGAAAGGCAGACTAATGAACATTTTTAGAAAATTAACAGGAATGGTTGTTGAGAGTCAGGTATTTTTATGAGACATGGACATTATTTAAAAAGCAAAAAAATAGGGATAACAAACTACTAATCAAAACTGTGCTAAATCTAATTAACCACTCTCTTTACTAAGCCATGCTAGCTGCTGCCACGTGGCAATGCTGATACAGCCCATTCAAGTACACGATATGACTGGATTCCTGATGTACTAGTGGATAAATGAAGTTTGTATGAATTCCCATATTTGGAGATTTGAGGATTCATTTATTTAAAAGAACGTATGTATACAGGAATCGTGGGTGGGCGGTGTCTTCTTTATTTAAGAGGACCATTTTGAAGCCTAGATAAAATATATTCCATACATCAAAAAAAAAGTTCAAAGAAAGTCAAACTATGACCAGTGTGGTTTAATGATGATGTGGAAGAGGTGGTGAAAGCCAAAAGTGTGTGTTTCAGAAAGTGGAAAGCAGATCCTAAGGAAGAAAACAGAGATGAGTACAAGCACTGGTGAATTAGATATGAAAACAAATAAACAAACAAATAAATAAATAAATAATAAAGCAGGCCTCCCTAGTGCTAAAAATCAGTGTTAAGCTATTAACATTTTTCCTAGTCCTAATTCTGCCCTTTTGCCACCTCCATTTTTATACTCCTAAATTTAGGAGTTCAGTTAAATTTTGGATTTATATTAGGCAACTCAGCCCTAATAAATTTTTGAGGACAATTCAGGAGCATATCTCTCAAAGTTAGGAGCATACATCATTTGAATACCAGGCCCAAAGTATATCACAACTGAAACAGTAATTCCTAAACTACATTAATAAACACAGAGTAAGGAACATAGAAAGGACATAGAAAGGACATAGAAAGGACATTAAAAAAAAAAAACTTGAGGTGATTCAAAGGAAGGAGACAAAAATGATACAGGGTTTATGCCAAACGAGTTATGAGAAGAGACTGGAGGACTTGAATATGGATATGTTAGAGAGAGAGAGAAAGAGAGAGAGGTGATATAATGCAGACTTGAAAGGTATTAATATATAAACCTCTTCAGAGATGTTGGGGTGGTGAAACTAGACGACATGAATTGAGGTTGCAGGGAGGTAGATTTAAGAGCAACATCAGGAAATACGTTTTTTACACATAGAGTAGTGGACACTTAGATCACCCTTCCTGGAGAAGTGGTAGCGTCAAAATTTTGAGTTAATTTACAAATTTGTAGAATAGACACAGGGGGTACCTAAATAGAAAGAGGATGAAAACATAACATGACTGTTGAGGTGTTATGTTGGGCAAGAGTAGTGGGAATTGAGGCCGATGCTGGACAGATTTCTATTATCTGTGTCCTGCAAATGGCAGAAGATTCAGCTACTCCAGCAAACTTCTATAGCCAGTATCCTGCAAGTGGCAAAAGACAGGTGAAGTTTTATAACTCCAGTACTGTAGATCACTTTATTATCATGTGCTGATGTGAAAGTGCTGTGCAACTCAGGGGGGGAGCTGAATCTTGACAGGTGAGTTGAATACTGTCCGTAATGCTCAGGGTTTATATATGGTTATAACAAGGACTTCATCATGTTTGGGTGGTCAGCATGGTACAAACTTGATAACCAGTGATTAAGCATGGAAGACTGTGGCCTGTACAAAATTGAGGATACTGCTATGGTCACCTTGTTAGGCAGACTGGATATACTGTGTGGGTCTTTATTTGCCAATATTTACTGTGTTACTGTGTAATGACAGCAAATAAAGACCAAAATGGAACATCTGCTCTCTGCAATGGCCAAACCATACAAGACAGATGATTCTGTAGAACCCCCATTTATGTTCTCTAGTGCAACACTAACTTCCCATTTTAAATGTGTACACTTGTGTGCATGCACATATGGGTTCCCACAAAGCAGCCCAACCAATTTCATCTGTCATCTCACCCCTTCCCTACCACTCCATGTCTTTCTCAGAATGCCCAAAAACTGTTTCTTTGATGCAACTCACCACCTCTTTGATAGGTCACCTCAATGCTTCTTGAAAGCACAATGCCATGCAGATTGTATCTGCCATCCCATGTAGGTCATCTAGCGCTTCATTCCTATTCTTTTGCTATCACAGATGCTCTTTTTACACCCCCTGGAATTCTGTTAGTATTTTCTTTCACAAGTTTCACTTCAAGGGCATTTCAGATGTCTACCACTCTCTCTGTGAAAACAATGTTGTAATATATGATCGCAGCATTTAAATTTAAGCAAAGTGATCAATGTAAAAGCATTTATACAATATTTTCATACTGCTTTTTTGTTGTTCCTGTACTGTGCTGAACTAGTACAGCTTCTGCAAATTGCAATGGCCTAGGTTCCTTCCATTTCATTATACTATTTATAATGTTCTCAATATACTTTGCTCTGTTCAAACAGGAAAACAAGGCTCTGCAGTGAATTATTGTGTAATTAATCATTTGACCATGAGGGACTCATTCACTAATTAAAAATGTAAAAAGAGTAAATTGAAATAAGCAGTAACTCCTAAATCACATCTTTTGACATGTCTGCAGCATTGTAATATATCATACTGTATCCATCAGAAACCTGTAGATCCTACACCCAAGATTAACTTTATCTCAGAACTTCAAAGAGTGGTCATTAATTTGCAGTTATTGATTTAGCACTAACTTCATGTAAGTGCTCATCTATGTTCTCATATGCTGCCGGTTTGCATGATGCCATGGATATAAACAGACACACATATCTTCTCCAGTCAAGAGTTTCTATATATGCCATAGATAAGTTACGATTGTAAAATTCAATTTAAAAGTCAAGGAACCTTTATTGGCTGATGGGTAATATGGATAATTAAACAATGACAGTGGCAGGCATGAAGTAGTCAAAAAAGAGAAGAAGGAAGAACAAAAGAAGGGGGGGGGGGAGATATAGAAAGCAAATTCTACCATACTATTTCCCATCATTGCCTTTTTGAAATGTGAGATAGTTTTATTAGTAATGATGTTTTATTAGGGGGGAAAACATTATTCAAAAGAAAGCATGCACCCTTTCTGTTCTGTGTAGTAAAAGACTGTATCTGACTGTTACATTGGTTGAACCTGTAAAATCACTTCCACTTACGGAATTTGATTCGTTCATATTGGAAATTATGTCAGAAGTGAAATTACATATTGCGTACACTATTCAAATCCCATTCTGTATGACACTATTTTGAACAATGTTGCAGACATGGTCATTCCTAAGAGCTCTTTTGGATTGCACAGGCCTGAGTTTAGGGTTTGATTCATCCAAACTTGGAATAGAAAAATGTATTCACAAGTTATTCATCAGTTTTGGAGAATAAAAATAATCACGTTGTGAGGGCAATTTTCAAAGCCATATCTGCAGGTAGAACAGTGTTGCATAATGGCCCATTGAAAGATCCTGTTCAATCATGGTTTTCCATTTAATAACAGATGCTAAAGGAGAATGACATTTTCTGAAAACTAAGGAGGCAATTTTGAAAACCTGCACGGGGCTTGAAATCCCACATAACTGCAAGATCATTTTCAAAGGGAATTAATACATGACCTTTCCCTCTGCCATCATGTTTTTTTGGGAGTGACTTTCTGAAATCCCTTGTTTCCTTTTGTCACCCCTACCCTGTAGTTTAAATGTCTAGAAACATACTGTCTGAATTTCTCTCCAAAGATCCTTTTTCCCATCACCGAAAGATGCAGCCTATCATTACAGTACAGCCTGTTATTTTTCCACATATTACCCCATGCTCCTATGTATCTAAAACCTTCTTCTTTATACCAAGACTCAAGCCACTTATTGAATTCCACTGTTTTGCGTAGTCTTTCCTCTCCCTTCCCCCACATAGGAAATACTTCAGAAAATGCTACAGTCCGAATCAAAGATTTCAGTCCCTCCCCAAGCTTCTGGAATGTTCTCTGTGCTGTGAATTTGCTATTGTTGGCCAGGTCATTTGTCCCCAGGTGAATTACAATATCAGCGCTTGAAGCCTTGCTCTCTTCTCAGATCACTTTCAGTATTTAGTCTGTAGCTGAAGATCCTTGGAAGACATTTCACTAGGTTGGAACCCCTAAGTTAATGCCTCTGATAATGGAGTCTCAAATCAGTAAGAATTTTTGGCCTTTCACCAATGTCATTATTTGGGGGGATTTTTCTTGGGTTGTGCTACTTTCATTGCCTCTGGTTCCACCACAATACTTCTTTTTTCAGCATCATAATGATGCAATGCTGCACAAGAATTTGACAGGGGCAAAGCTTGGGAGTGTGAGTATTTCTGTGTCACAGATCTTAGTCTACCAGAGCCTACTGTGACCCATCTATTCCTCTGTTGTTTCATTCTCTGAGAGAGTGGTGGTGGTAAATTGGCTGGGAAATGAGTAATCCTGGGTGCTTCTTTAATTGTAGCTAATTCCTTCTTGAGTTTGTTGATCTCATCTTTCAAAGCTGATATTTGAAGACAGATAGGACAAGCTTAAAGGTTCCAGATAGTTTGCCTTAGGATTAAAGCATAACATGTATTGAACTGAATGAAGGTCATAGTGATGTGATTCACAAGTGTGAAAAGGTGAACTATGATAGAGAATAACAAGAAGTAAAATTGACCAATTAAGTGTAATGAAGATACTTATCCCTTGATTGCCCTATATAAAGCGAGTTCACCTAGGGGTGAGTGGGTGGGAATAGGACCCAGTTAGCCTCAGTTAACAATCAGACCAAGTCTGAAAAATGCCCAACTTAGCTCAGACATTTCTCAAGGTAAACCCAAGTTCTGTGCAGTGCTGTAGCGAAGGTGGCTGACACCCGGGGCAGATCGCCGCTGCGCAACCCCTCCGGGCGCAGCACGGTGCCCCCCCTCGGCACGCGCACCCACCCCCCCCCCCCGGAGCGCATTCTTACCACTGACGTAGGAAAGGGGACGGGTGGGAGGGCCGCTCCGCCCCGAGTGCACGTCGCTGGGAGCTGCATCGGCTCTGCTGGTTCCCTGCTCTCTCTGCCCCGGAACAGAAAGTAACCTGTTCCAAGGCAGAGAGAGCAGGGAACCAGTGGAGCCGACACCCCCCCAGCGGCGTGCACCTGGGGCGGACCGCCCCACCGCCCCCCTTCCTATGCCACTGGTTCTGTGTTTGTGTTTTTACCACACAGCAGTATACAACTGCCCTTCCTCCACTCTATGAGTCACCAGATGCTATGTAACCAAATTGAATTAAGTCTCTGGCAGTGTAGATTCAAACCACAATTCTAATGAATGCACCTTTAAGGCCTACCCCAATGAACCCACGTAACCCTCTTCACCTACCAACACAGCATGACTATGATCGAACACGCAATCTTCATCCATTCCGACCCTTCACTTATACCTCATACAATCACTATACAACTTTGTATTTGTTATCCACCGACTGGGCAAACGCCTTTGACGGTACTATGTAAGCCACATTGAGCCTGAAAATAGGTGGGGAAATGTGGGGTACAAATGCAACAAATAAATAAATAAAATTAAAAACAGACACCAGATTCACCAGAGTCACCAGATTCTATGTAACCAGATTGCTTGGATTAAGTCACAGGTTTAAAACACTTGGAGCAGGTTAAAACACAGTTCCAATGAAAACACCTTTAAGACAATTCCAGCATACAAATATGAAATCACTAGCACAGATGTTCAAAACAATAAAAGCCCTTTAAGACAATACCAGCAAAAAAGTATAAAATCACAGTGCAAGAACAATTTTAGGTTATAGGCAATAGGATGAAGAAAGATGAGGAACTTTTACAGGTCAGACCCTCTGCAAGTGAAAGGACAGGGTGTTTGTTGTTGTTGTTGTTGTTGTTGTTGTTGTCTTATGCAGATGACATCTTGCTTCTATTACTGGTCCCTGTTGTGTATCAGGACCTAGTAGATCTGGTCACATTAAGGATGGATGAGATTCAGAAATGGGTACAGTTTAATAGATTGAAGTTAAATCTCAACAAAACCAAAATTCTATGGTTCAGGAATTAGAGAGCTGCTGTGCCTTTTTTGCTCACCCTATCTGACAACAGGGTTTTCCTACTAGAATCTGAGTCTAGAGTCTTAGGGGTAATTCTTGTCTCCTCTTTGTCTTATGGTCCTTAAACTGTGGCAGCAGGCAGTCAACAATAAAATCATTCAGAAGTTGGTTTTTGATAACTTCAACTCCAACCCACTTTTCAATTGTCCAGTTATCCCTTCGGGAGGAATCCCTGTACCTTTCTCCCTTCATGATACATTTACAACAGTGTATCCAGTCTCTTGTTATTTACATGTGTACACCTCCTTCTTTTTCCATACTCTTATCCTACCAGGCCAGTGATAATCCACGGCTGATCTGGTTACTCCTGATATCAATCACACTCCTACAATCACAGTCCCTTTAGGATGCCATTCTTCCAGTGATGCATCTCGCAGGGCTGCACCCTGGCCTTGAACAGGCTTCCTCTGCTCTGACTCCTGCTTCCAGGCTAGATTCCCTTTTTCCACCTGAAGCTCCAAGTTCCTTTCCAATTCTCATTTATAAGGGCAGCGACTACCCTTTTTTATATCCTGAGTTTATACTATACTCCAGGATCTACCTCTGTTCTCAAGGGTGTCTTTTGCATTCAGCACATTTAGCACACACTAAAAATGTTAGCACCTACAATGCAACTTAGTAAATAGGGCCCAAAGTAATAGCTTATATCTAGATAATACTTCCACATCAATTGGTGATGGAGCTTTGTTAAATCTCTCTAGAGGGCAATGATCTGAATATATTTGAACATGGATTTTTTTGAACTGAACATGGATCTCTCTCTCTCTCTCTCTGTGTATATATATATATATATATATATATATATATATATATATATATATATATATATACATATACTGTATATATATATATATATATATATATATATATATATATATATATATACAGAGAGAGAGAGAGAGAGATCCATGTTCAGTTCAAAAAACTCTTTCTAGTGTATGCCCATCTTTGTATATTTATATATTATTATATTTCATTTCATAATGTTCATGCCTGCAAATAAACAATTATACTGTATTTTTAAATTTGCTCTTTATTCAATAACACCAATTAGTCATATTGTCATAGCACATATATTTTATTTCTAATACAAGTTGTCCAAGAGCTATTGAAATCAAAAATCAAACTTATATAACATCAGATAGAAGTTCACTTGTCTGAATTGAGACATTTAAAATTAAACTGTGAGCCACGTTGGCTATTTTAAAATTCCCACATACGGCAGTTGAATTTAACTGACAGTTGTCATCGGAACTCTTGGTGGAATGAGCATAAGATCTGATAGACCAGAATTCCAATTGAAAGAAGAACTGAATACAGAATGAAAGGAGAGCTTCATGTTCAATTTTAACTTTCACAATATAGAACAGGAAAAGTTCTCTACGATGACGAATCACAGAAGGCAAAAGTAGAGACTAATAGACGATTCACCACTGGAGACGTGAGTCCAACAGTCTTTATTATATCAGAGATAACGACCCAACACAGGCCGTGTTTCGACGCTAAAAGGCGTCTGCATCAGGGGTCAATAAATACACCAAGTAATGAATGCAAAATGAAGAGTCCTACTTGTATATGTGTTGTCAACTCACTGATCACGTAGCACCAAACAGAATATGCTGGATACAAAATATCAGAGCAAAATGTTCAATTTTAACTTTCACAAACCCAAGCTCTAATAAGAATACATTTAAACAAAAACATTATTATTATATTTCTATTTATTTATTCTTTCTTTGACTTTTGCTGATCTCTTGATATGTTGTATATGAGAAGATTGACTCTATTTTTTATCTCTGAATTCAAGCCAAATTGTATATATGCAGATAGCATGGCCAAAATGAGTATGTTAAGCTATGCTCTAAAAGGATAAAAGCTACAGGAAAAGATATAACACTTATATGTTTATTAGCAGTCTTTATTTCCCTAATCTGTACAATCTCTTCCACATTAGCAAACATGATGTTTTATACATGGAGTTATTTCCTTGCTTGTTTTCTCTCTCTCTCTCTCTCTCTCTCTCTCTCTCTCTCCCTTTTTCTCCTTCTCTTACTTTTCCTACTTGTCTTCAAATATTGTGATGTAGATAAAACTCTAATGCACAAGAACAAGCAGTCCCCAGAGCATTATTCTGAATATAAATTAAGTGATATTATAACAGAGCCTCTCTTAGCTCAGCATAATGAATATGAAACATCATGTAGCAGTGACCAAGGTCATGGTATGAGAATGAATTACTCTATTAACTTCTGTTTTAAGGAGCATTAGTAATAATAAGTGAAGAGGTTTAGTGTAATTCTATTAATATTATTCATGCACGAGTAGCACACTTTATCTTGTTAAAACAATTAAGATGTGCTTTGAGGATGTTATGCATTACCGAAATATGATGCTCGGAAGTGTTTATTGCATGTAGAAGAATGCATACACATTAGCCAGTAAGGTAGATAATCTGATAAAAACTGAAAAGCTGATTTGTATGCTATGCTAATTCAAGGCCCTCTCATGCCCCACACATTGCACAAATGCTGTACGATATTACAGCAAGCTTTTGTATTGATATTAGGTTAAATTCAATCATTTTCTTCCCCTTTTTTTAAGAAATTGGATTCATTGTTTGCTATAAACCCTTTTACTCTGTTAAACAGCTTATGATATTGTATTGCAGGCCTGCAGTATTGTTATATTTTTTAGTACATTTCAAGTCAAAGGAAAACAGGTGTCTTGTTAGAGATGTGCTCCATAAAGTTCATTCACATGCAGTCAGTAGATATGTCTTTTCATATCAGAAAACATATGTAGGGACAGACATATCAAGAGAGATTTTTCCAGTTTTGTACTAATACAAGTTACTCTTGTTTTCTTTGGTGTTTTTAAAAAAGGTTTGTTATATCTACTCTAAAATATTTTTATTACTAAAAAAAAAAACCAGCTAGATAGGTTCCTGTTCCCTTCTACGTATTGAAAGATTTTTTTTGTAATACAATTAATTGGTATGGAAGAAGGGTTCTTCTGATAAACCATGATAAATAACAAAACATTTCTAGAAAGTATTTAGGAGAACAAAGCAGAGATGAAGCATGATATATGTTAAAGGTTCTCCTGTCTTTCTGAGGATTAGAATTTGTTTTGTTTTTTTCAGGCTGAGCTCATGGTTAGCCTCCTTCAGGTGTGGTGCAGAAGAGGAGAAAAGCACAAGAACTAGAATTGAGGCTAGCGGCAGTCAGTTTCTACCCATTGACATAAAGCATGGGTCAAGAGGCTGCTGCTAGCATTCTTTAATAAGTCTGAGTGGTCATTGGAAGGCTGGATGAGCAGTTACCACCCTCACTCCCATGGTATGTGTGGGGTGGTAGTTTGGTGTTGAAGGGAATGGGTTTTGTTGTCACAAAATTGGTGGTAATTATAGGGTTTGACATCATCATCCCCCCCCCCCCCCACACACACACACACACTCCCAATACACACAGACATGCAGAACTTACTTAGAAAGTGAAAAAAGGAGTAGAGTTGAGTGCATCCTCATACCAGGAAATCATGTGCATCACCATTTCATGCTGTTAGGTGACCCTCAGGGGAGGAATGCTGGCTTTGGCCTAACCCCTGGTAAGCCTTTCCTCGGCTGACAGGTGCCCAGCTCTACCACCGGCTACCTTTCAGGTGCTGTGGAGGACTTATAGCTCAACTGCATATCCTTTATAGCCTTCTGCGGGGTGACTCCCAGGTCCACTCCGATCCACTCAGGGCCTCCGCTCTAGGTGTCATTTTCTCTTTACATTTATTTTTCTCCCAGTTACTACTTATGGCTCCAGTACACTTTTTCTTCTTGGTACTGTCCCTTCCTAATCTGTTTCTCCATCTGAAACCACTGTACACTGCAGGAAGACATTGTCCACCCTCTGTATTCATCATCTCTTTTTTTTCCTCTTCCTTTTTCTCAGCTCTCAACCTTCAACATTTCCTTCCTTCCATTCATCCATCTCCTTTCTATCTGAGTACATCTCACCTTTGTCGCTGTCATCATACCTCTCCTACTCTTCTCTGTACTCTCTTGCTCCTTCTCCTGCTCTCCGCTGGAGACATTAATCCCAATCCTGGTCCTCCACATCAGCTCTCATCCTATTTGTGCAGGTCACACCGTTATATCTCCAATCTAATTTCTGTTCCTCTCCTCCCCCCTTCTTCCCTGCCTTTCTCTTGCACTCTGTGGAATGCCCGCTCTGTCTGTAACAAACTTTCCTACATCCATGACCTCTTTATCTCTCATACTCTCCATCTGCTTGCCCTAACTGAAACTTGGCTTTACCCTGAAGACTCTGCTTCAATCATGGCCCTATGCCATGGAGGTTATCTTGTCTCCCATAATCCTCGCCCAGTTGGCCGTGGAGGTGGTGTCAGGCTACTACTTTCACCCTCTTGTAGATTTCAACCTCTTCTTCCACCTCAGTCTCACTGTTTTTCTTCCTTTGAAGTCCACTCCATCCGTCTATTTTCTTCTCTGCCTCTCCGAGTAGCAGTCATTTATCAACCCCCTGATAAGTCCCTTTCTTCCTTTCTCACTGACTTTGATGCCTGGCTTTCCTTCTTTCTTGAACCTTCATCTCCTTCCCTCATTCTTAGGGATTTTAACATTCATGCTAATGATCCCTCTGACTCTTATGCTTCTTAGTTTCTTGCTTTAACATCCTCTTTCAATCTTCAACTGTGCTCCACTGCCCCCACTCACCAGAATGGCCACTGTTTTGATCTTATCCTCTTCTCAAACTGCTCACTCTCCAGTTTCTGTGCCTCAACTTTTCTCCTCTCTGACCATCATCTGATAACTTTCACACTTAAACACCCTCCTCCCCAGTCCAGTCCAATCTTAACCAATACATTTAGGAATCTTCATGCTATTGACCCTTCTACTCTGTCCTCCAGTATTTCAAATCTCTTCTCTACCACTATGTTATCCAAGTCTGTCAATGAGGCTGTCTCTTCCTATAATACTATTCTCTCCTCTGCTCTGGATACTCTTGCTCCTCCCATTCCCCGTTCTGTAAAACTACCAAACCCTAGCCTTGGCTGACCTCTAGAATCCGCTACCTACGTTCCTGTGCCCGCTCTGCCAAACACCTTTGGCTGAAATCCCGTGCCTTCACCTCCAACCCCCCCTTCACTTTCCCCCTAGACTCTGACTGAGTTCTTTCATGATAAGATTCACAAGATTAAACTTGAATTCTCAACCAGGTCACCTCCACCTCTCCTTTCCTTAGTCCATTCTCTCAACCCTCCAACCCCTGCCTCCTTTTCTGAAATCACTGAAGAGGAAACTACACATCTTATTTCCTCCTCAAAACTAACTACCTGTTCCTCTGGTCCTATTCTACTACTACTACTACTAATAGCATTTATATAGCGCTACCAGATGCACGCAGCGCTGTACATTTGACATAGAGAGACAGTCCCTGCTCAAAGAGCTTACAATCTAGGTAACACAAACAGACAAGACATTACGGGCAAGGAAATTACATCCTCAATCTTTCACTGTCCACTGTGACTGTTCCTGATGCCTTCAAACATTCTGTAGTCACACAACTCCTTAAAAAACCTTCATTGGACCCTACCTGTCCTTCCAACTATCGCCCCATCTGCCTCCCACCTTTCCTATCCAAGATACTTGAACGTGCTGTTCACCGCCGTTGCCTTGACTTTCTTTCATCTCAAGCTATTCTTGATCCACTTCAATCTGGCTTTCGCCCCCTTCATTCAACTGAAACAGCGCTTGCTAAAGTCTCCAATGATTTGTTCCTGGCCAGATCCAAAAGTCTCTATTCTATCCTTATCCTTCTTGATCTATCTGCTGCTTTTGACACTGTTGATCACAGCCTACTCCTTGATATGCTGTCCTCACTTGGATTTCAGGGCTCTGTCCTTTCCTGGTTTTCTTCTTATCTCTCCTAGCGTACCTTTACTGTATACTCTAGTGGATCCTCCTCTACTTCTATCCCGCTGTCAGTTGGTGTACCTCAGAGATCTGTCCTGGGACCTCTTCTTTTCGCCATCTATACTTCTTCCCTTGGTACTCTGATCTCCTCCCATGGTTTTCAATATCACTTTTATGCTGATGACTCCCAGATCTACCTCTCCACACCAGAAATCTCAGCCGAAATCCAGGCCAAAGTATCAGCCTGCCTATCTGACATTGCTGCCTGGATGTCTCAGCGCCATCTGAAACTAAACATGACCAAGACTGAGCTTCTTATCTTTCCCCCTAAACCAACCTCTCATCCTCCCCCATCCTCTATTTCTATGGATAACACTCTCATCCTTCCTGTCTCATCAGCTCGTAACCTTGGGGTCATCTTCGACTCCTCTCTGTCCTTCTCTGCAAATATTCAGCAGACTGCTAAAACCTGTCGTTTCTTTCTCTATAATATCACAAAAATTTGCCCTTTCCTTTCTGAGCACACTACCAGAACCCTCATCCACACTCTTATCACCTCTTGCTTAGACTATTGCAACTTGCTTCTCACAGGTCTCCCACTTAGCCATCTCTCTCTTCTTCAATCTGTTCAAAATTCTGCTGCACGACTAATATTCTGCCAGTGTCATTATGCTCATATTAGCCCTCTCCTCAAGTCACTTCACTGGCTTCCTATCCGTTTCCGCATAGAGTTCAAACTCCTTTTATTGACCTATAAGTGCATTCACTCTGCAGCTCCTCAGTACCTCTCCACTCTCATCTCTTCCTACATTCCTTCCCGGGAACTCCATTCACTGGGTAAATCTCTCTTATCTGCACCCTTCTCCTCCACTGCTAACTCCAGACTCCATTCCTTTTATCTTGCTGCACCATATGCCTGGAATAGACTTCCTGAGCCGGTACGTCAAGCTCCATCTCTGGCCGTCTTCAAATCTAAGCTAAAAGCCCACCTTTTTGATGCTGCTTTTAACTCCTAACCCTTATTCACTTGTTCAGAACCCTTATTTTATCATCCTCACTTTAATATTCCCTTATCTCTTGTTTGTCCTGTTTGTCTGTCCTAATTAGATTGTAAGCTCTGTCGAGCAGGGACTGTCTCTTCATGTTCAAGTGTACAGTGCTGCGTACGTCTAGTAGCACTTTAGAAATGATAAGTAGTAGTAGTAGTGTTAGGGTACACATAGAAACCTGGAGCAAAATCTGACCTTCATAAAGATTGCTTGAGAACAGCTGCAAATTGATAATGTATCACAAGGCATAAAACAGCATGAATCAACCAATATATACCAACCTCCACCCTGTATTTCTGAAAGAATCTAGCCATGTGAATGGGACATCATAAAGGGACTCCTACATAGTAACATAGTAAATGGCGGCAGATAAAGACCTGTATGGTCCATCCAGATTTCCCAACAAGATAAACTCATTTTACATGGTATGTAATACTTTATATGTATAGCTGAGTTTTGATTTGTCCTTGCCATTCTCAGGGTACAGATCATAGAAGTCTGCCCAGTACTGTTCTTGTACTAAAAGTTCTGAAGCTAACGTCGAGGAACCTTAAGATTTACACTCAAGCCCATCCATATCTATTCAGTCATGATTAGGGCATAGACTGTAGAAGTCTGCCCAGCGTTGGTTTTGCTTCCCAATTACCAGCATCGCCACCTAATCTCCATTAAGATTACGTGGATCCATTCCTTTTAAACAGGATTCCTTAGTGTTTTCCCACACACATTTGAATTCCATTACTGTTTTCATCTCCACCACCTCCTGCGGGAAGGCATTCCATGTATCTACTAGCCTCTTTATGAAAAATACTTCCTGATATTACTCCTGAATCTGCCCCTTCAACCTCAATTCATGTCCTCTAGTTCCTTCAGAAAAAGTTTGTTTGCAGATTAATACCTTTCAAATATTTGAATGTCTGTATCATGTCACCCCTGTTTCTCCTTTCCTCCAAGGTATCCATATTCAGGTCAACAAGTCTCTCCTCATACGGTTTGCAATGCAAATTCCATACCATTTTTGTAGCTTTTCTTTGTGCTGCTTCCAGTCTTTTTTACATCTTTATGAAAATATGGCCTCCAAAACTGAACACAGTACTCCAAGAGGGGCCTCACCAACGACTTGTAGAGGGGCATCAACATCTTCTTTCTTCTGCTGGTTATACCTCTCTTTATGCAGCCTAGCATCCTTCTGGCCACAGCTGTCGCCTTGTCACATTGTTTCTTCATGTTTAGATCCTCAGACACCAACACCCCAAGGTCTCTCTCCTGAGTCAAGCTTACTAATCTCTCCCCCTTCTATCCTGTATCTCTCTTTTGGGTTTCTGCACCCCAAGTGTGTCACTCTACACTTCTTGGCATTGAATTTTAACTTAGATACCCACAACTTAGGAAATAATTTAATAACATTTGTGCCCAATTACTACTCAAATCCCAAAATAGCACATTATAAATTGTAACCCCTTATTTTATATACCATTTTCAATTAATATTATTACTTTAAATGAAGTACTCTAAACCTAAATCAAATTGAATAGCTGAAACATTGCAATCACTATACTGCTGTTTATTGATACAACTCTCAAAGAATTACACCTGTTGAACAAAAGTGTTTGATTCCTAAGGATCTGTAATTCACTATGGAAATACAAATAACATGATAATATATATGAATTTTTGTAAAAATGTTAATGTCCATGAACTATCAAACACATTACATCAAAGCAATAATGTATTGTCCTTCCTCCGTCCATTAAGATTTTGTAATCAAGTGATGGTTAATTCATCACAAACACAGTCTTCACATTACAACGGTGAGATCATAAAGAATTAAAATACTTGTATCAAAGGCTTTGCTGAAATCCAAATAGATTACATCTAGCGCATGTCCTTCATCCAGTTCTTTGGTCACTCAATCAAAGAAGTCAATAAGATTCGTTTGGCAGGATTTTCGTTTGGTAAAGCCATGTTGCCTCGAGTCCTGTAACCCGTTGGCTTCTAGAAAGTTAATTATCCTTTCTTTCAGCAGTGACTCCATTATTTTTTTCTACCACCGACGTGAGACTTACCAGTCTGTCGTTTCCCACTTCTTCCCTGTCCACTTTTGTGAAGAGGGACCGTATCTGCTCGTCTCCAATCCCGTGGAACCTCTCCCATCTCTAAAGACCTATTAAATAAATCTTTAAGAGCTCCTGTAAGGACCTCTCTGAGCTTCTTCAGTATCTTGGGATGCATCCCATCCGGCCCCATAGCATTGTCCACCTTCAGATTCCCAAGCTGTTTATAAACTTCCTCTACTAAAGCATAGCATATGCTAAATGCTACATACTCCATTTTATGCCTGTGGGCCACACAGCATTCAGTGCACACCAGTGTCCACCAGTGCACACCAAGCTTGAGCAAAAGGGCCCCTCAATTTCTAACAGCTCTCACTGCCGATTACTGCTCAGTTAGCACCATACGGTAGAAAATATTGGACATGCATAAAAAATGGAATTACTGCCTGGGGCACATGGTAGTTCCAAATTGGCATGTGTTGGATGCACGTAGGTGCCTACACATCTTAGTAAAAAGGCCCCTTGGTGCCTTCACCTGTAGAAGAAAAGTGTTAGCGGTTGGGATTACCCTCTTCTCCCCCCCCCCCCAAAAAAAAAAAAAATCCCCAAAAAAGGGGAACTGCTGTGAACAGGGCTGGCTAATAAATTAAACAGGTTTTATTTAACTATTTACACATATCTTTATATATTCATCTATTATACCCAAACATCAGTAATCTTGGCATTTAAACTCTTAAAGCAAATATAAACAAAACACCAATATTATTGGCACTTAAGCCTATTAAACCATATGCACACTAGTATTAACAGTTATTTTTTGACTCAGGTATTCACTGTACAGACACTGTCAGTCTTGCTTGCTAAGGTAGTAGCAGTCTTCCTTCCCTGCTGTTTAATCAAATCAGTGTATGGGCATGGCTGTGTGGTCTAGGACCCTCCTTTCCTTGCAAATTCACTCTCTTCCAGTCCCTTCAGATCTCACTCCTCCTGCAGGAGACTTCTTGGGCTGGTGGCCGCTGTGCTGGATCCTAGGCTGGCTAAGCCTGTCCCCGCTGTAGCTTCCTGGAGGCTCTCCCTGGACTCTGTAGACTGGATGTCCTCCCAAGAGCTGTCTGCTGGGTTCCTAGGGCCAGCCACACCTAGGGAGCCTTCTCCCTCACTGTGCCCCTTGTCCTGATCACACTCTGAAGTCCTTCACCCACAATGGGTCCCTATTGCTGATCACACCCTAGAGGCCTACTTCCTTGCTGCACTTATCTCTTCAAAGGGAGCCTATGGGGTTTCTCCTTGCTAGGGTTCAAGATTACCAGCTCTTAATAGGGCTTTGCAACCACCAGGTCAAGGGTTCCCCACTAGAGTGCTGCCTCTGCTCTTTTCAGACCTAGGCACTGATAGTGTTCCCACAGTCTATTTTCTTCTGCCCTGAGCTGCACCTGTTCCCATGGGTTGCTGCTCCTCCTTCCACCCTGAGCTGCTCTGCTCCCAAGAGTTTCTGCTTTCTGTGTTTTTGGAGAAGTCTATAAAGATACTTTCCCTGCTGGGATTAGGATTTACCAGCCCTTACCAAGGTTCTATAACACCATTTTCCCCACTAGAAAGCAATCTTCACACCTAGCCAGAACCATATAGATGATTCAGCATGAGCCAACCTCTTTTCCAAACTTTTTCCTTCAACTCCATTTTCTATTCATGCTATCAGTTACCCTCTCCCCTAAATTCATGGGGAGCAGGCTTTTTTTTCATCCCTCAATTTGATTCAGCTCACTCCACACAGTGTGTAGGTATAGGTTGACCCACAAGCTTTATTACCTTCAGTGAATTAATCCCCTCAAAGTCTGTGGAAATGCTCCTATCCACATTTCTGTTGTCCTCATTTGCATGCAGGCAGACCTGTGGTACCCATCCCCCCTCCTGCAAAATGTAACAACAAGTTCATCACTTCCTAGGCAGCTCTCCTACAGCAAGCAGACTGACAATTCACCTTAGAAAGAATAAACCAAGTACTTTACTAGGATTTCTTCTCTCACCTCATTTATCAAAACCCACCAACAGGAGGAGTTTCATTAACAACAAATAAAGCTATTGAAATTCAAAGCAGTTGCTGATAAAATGGCAAAAAAAAACTCTAGGGGGTTCCTTTTTTTTGCCACACCCTGTAGTGTAACTGAGCTGCTGCTAGAAAACGTGTGAGCGAAATCCAAATATAAACAAGTTAAACAGGCATCATTTAAGATAGGCATAGTTTCAAACAATGCATCTTATAGCAGGTCAATCAGTTTATCTGGGGACATTATTTATTATGAACATATTTTACACGGTGAAACTGTTATTCAGGGCCCTGTTTACTGTGTTTCTCCCCCTCCTCTCTTGGTACTTTGGCAGATTATTTTACCTGCTTTAACAGCCAACTATGTATATAAACAGAGCAAACTGTTCACTCAGCAGTTTGGTAGCACTTTTATATTGGTGATTGCCTCTCATGAGTTGATAAACCTTTCGGGTGAACTCACTGTACAGTACATATATTGGAGTCCAATTATTTGAAGGATGTTGCTTTGGATAGAAGTTATCAAATCCTTCTAGAATTGTATAGTTGTAATTGAGACTGCAATGTACTTCTCCAAAATCAAAAGCAAAGCCAAGCAAATGA
Organism: Microcaecilia unicolor; assembly: GCF_901765095.1. NCBI lineage: Eukaryota > Metazoa > Chordata > Amphibia > Gymnophiona > Siphonopidae > Microcaecilia > Microcaecilia unicolor. The sequence goes on from NC_044031.1 coordinate 422,946,108, forward strand.
ATTGAGCAGGCATATGCTATTTATACCAGCGGCTTAATTATGCTTAGCATGAGCAGTTCAACTTGATCCCACATAAATTTTGCACATGTAAATGAAGCTTATGTTTCAAGTGCAGGATCATGTTTTTTCATTACCTGGCAAAATATATATTTACATTAATGGAACCCACTTAAGTTGGCATAATAAGCCTAATAAGGAAAAAAAAAAGAATTAAAGCACTGTAGTTGTCCTTCTGAAGAACTGAGAACTTAGATAAAATCATGAAAAGCACATTGGTTTTTATCTTTCTCCCTTATGTTATGTTTTCATTGTGGGGCCCTTTAAAAATGCCTTGTTAGAACCACTGCGGTGTTGTCATGCTCCAAACCGGCACTACCACCGACCACCCCAGTGTGAGCTATTTCTGGCGCAATGGTCTGTTTTTTGTTGTTGTTTTTTTTTTACTGTTGGGTTAGCGCTGGAGCCCTTACCACCTCCTAAACAGGAGGCTCTGATTCCCCCTGAAAATGAACGCACAACAAGTGTGCGCTTACCACACAGCCATTTACTTTTGGGGGGATTTTGCCCACTGCGTTAAAAGGTGTCTCGGCATGCGGCAAATCAACATGCCGAAGGGGGCCCCTTTTACTGCAGCTTGGTAAAAAGAACCCTATGGCAGGTATAATAACATGCCAAGTTTGTATATATAAGCAGCAAGGAAGTCATGCACGAATTGAGCCTGCACAGGAAGTGCCAACATTAGAGGCTGGAAAGTGCACCTCTGACTTCCTTGTTATTGAGGCAGTACTGGGTGGTCCATTTGGGGCAGTGGATCTATTTGGCTGGTGGGGCTTGGGCATCCTTGACAGCCATTACAGCAGTTGTGTGTGGGGTGTGAGCCCAATATGGGGGGCTCAGGCCCTAAAGACTCCCCCATAGCTCTCCCATAGCTATGCCACAGTGGTATAGGTTCATTGTTTTCTTTTATTACAGCAAGTCACTAAAGAACAACTTTTTGAGCTTTTATACTTTTTTTAAAACTCTTGGAAGGAAAGTTTACAATTCATTCCCTAGAGTAATAAGTTTAAAATCTTTTTATTTTGAATATGATGGTAATTAAAGAAATGCTATCCCCCCTGTTTACTAAGCCATGCGGCAATGCTGACACAGCCCATTCAAGGATCACCACTATCACCGATCCTTTTCAACCTAATGATGACCCCACTAGCCAAGTCCTTGTCCAACCAAGGTCTTAACCCTTTAATCTATGTGGACAATGTCACAATATACATTCCTTACAAACGTGATCTGACAGAAATCACCAACGAAATTAAGATCGGCTTGAACACCATGGACTCATGGGCAAATGCATTTCAACTAAAACTCAATACAGAAAAAACACAGTCTCATCCTCTCATCCCAATACAACGTGAACAACCCCATAAATATAAACACCCCAGATTACACCCTCCCCATCTCAGACAGCCTGAAACTCCTCAGCGGTACAATTGACCACAATCTTACACTAGAGAGCCATGTGAAACCTACAACTAAGAAAATGTTCCACTCAATATGGAAACTCAAACGCGTGAAACCATTCTTCCCGAGGGAAACATTTCGGCACCTGATACAATCAATGGTACTAAGCCACCTATATTACTGCAATGGAATTTATGTGAGATGCAAAGAACAACTCATAAAGAAACTTCAGACCACTCAAAACACGGCAGCCAGGCTTATATTTGGAAAAACGCGATTCGAAAGCGCCAAACCCCTCTGAGAAAAATTGCTCTGGCTCCCAATCAAAGAACGTATTGCTTTCAAAATCTGCACCGTAGTTCATAAAATTATCTACTGCGAGGCCCCAGGATACATGACAGACCTCATCGACCTACCAATCAGAAATACAACCGGATCAACACGAACATATCTAAACCTCCACTACCCAAGCTGCAAAGGACTCAAATATAAATCCAGCTTTTCCTACATAAGCACACAACTATGGAACACATTGCCAAAAGCCGTGAAAACAATGTATAATCACCTAAACTTCCGGAAATCACTAAAAACTTACCTGTTCAAAAAGGCATACCCTACCGACACTACTTAAATACTTGAACCCTGCAACACTACGAAACCAAAGCACGTAATGGACATAACATAACTCTTCCTCTATACGATTCCCTAATGTGTTTGTTCCACATGAACCTCATTCTACCACAACATCACTGTGTAACTTTTTATATCGGAATTGGTGATCACCTTTATGGTACTATGTAAGCCACATTGAGCCTGCAAATAGGTGGGAAAATGTGTAATACAAATGTAACAAATAAATAAATAAAATAAAATAAATTAGTGCATGGTAGCTGTTAGCGTGGCTTAGTAAAAAGGGGGGTAAGTTTGTTAATACAAGCTATAGGAAATCTGTAGGGTATGATATTTTTTGAAACATTTGTCTAGTCTTCATCTCTGGCTTTTTAAAAAAGTTTGCCTTTCCCCTTAATTTTTACATTATCAAAACTTTATTCTATGGTAGAAGAATTTAAGCACAATCTAAGATTTTATTTATGAAGTTGCTTCACAGAGGTTATTCAAATAAGATACTTTATAAAGCATACAAACAAACTTATACAATGGCAGAGATCTTATGTTTCAAATTTACATATTTGAGAAAAGATTCAGTTGGCTTTAGTATCTGTGTTTTAGAATATTTCAATGTATTTATAACAAAATATTTTGGAAGCAATGGAATATTTTATTTATCCATTCAGTTTTTGTAGATATTTCATTAGGTATTACATATTTTCAGTGTAAAAAAATAAAGGAAAAGCTGTATTTAAATGAAATACCATCTAGATCACTCTCACAGGGGACTGTTTTGGATGCATTAACATTGATGTGGCACTTTAAGGGCCCTGTTTTCAAAGGCATGTTAGTTTTTTAGCGTACACTAACCGTGTAGATGCCCTTAATATTCCTATGGGTATCTACACAGTTAGCATGAGCTCATTTTTAGCACGCAGTAAAAATGCTAGTGCACCTTTATATACAGGGCCCTAAATGTGGTTGGTGTCAGACCTATGTGCATTGCTTTACAAGTCAAGAAATATTTGAACATCCTTGATGAATGGACATGCTGTATGAACTTAAACACTTCATGGGTCCCCAAATTCTGTAAAGGTCACTGAAATTTGGGCCTGGATTCCAGATTCTGAGCACAGATTAATGAGCTATTAACAATCAATTAGTGAGGTTAATTGACAATAAGAACTAATGCATTGATCTATTTATGCACTATTTAATAACATTGCATGCCTAAATTTCATAGTGTGCAACTCAAAAGGGGGCATGGCCATGGGAGGGACATGGACACGTCAGGGGCTTTCCTAGGAATTAGGTATAATGTTATAGACTACTTGGATTTTCACACCAAACTGCCTCAGTTGGGCACCAGGATTTATAGCAGGTTTCATCAGATGTAAGTCCTCGCTTCCAAAGTTTAGCATGGGAATTACTGCTAAGCACTATCCCCTGGATTCTATATAGCGCGCCCAGTATTCCATGCCAAAATCCAAGCGTAATCTATAACAATGTGCATTACTTAATTGGCTTAACAAGCCAATCAGTGTTGTTAAGCACTTAACAAATAATCATGAGCACTAATTGACAATAATTAGAATTTATGTGCAGAACTCCCTAAGCCTATTCTATAACACACTGCGCCTAAATTTTAATGCATGCAGGCAGAAAGGGGTGTGATTATGGGCGTGGAAATGGGTGTTTCATGGCCATTCCAAAATGTACACACATTGTTATAGAATATGGTCCTCTGTGCCTAAATCTATGTGCCGAGATTTGCTTCACATTTTTGTTAAGAGTACATAGATATGCGTAGTTTTAGGTGCTAGGATATCGACTAAGCGTATTCTATATATCGAGCCTAAATCTAGGCACCGCTTATAGAATATGCTTAGGCAGAAATGTTTTCCGTGTAGATTTTTTAAGCACCATATATAGATTCTGGCCCTATATTCTATTCACTTTTCCTCTTTAACTTATGTTCCATTTACCACTATTATCTGTTATTCAATCAGTTTCTAATCTAGCTCACCTCTGTGTGCACCTACCCAACAGCTGTTCAGTTTCTTAGGGGTCCTATTATCAAGTGATGGTAAAAAGACCTCTGTGGGGGCCTCCTTTTACCACCATTGATAAAAGGATTTATTTTAATGGAAATTGTGGTGCAATAAGTGTAGCACTTGCTGTGCGACCATTTCCAAGGAGTCCCCGGTGCTAAGAAATTAAAAATAAATTGTTAGCTCTGGAAATGCCATGTGGCAGGAGTTGGCACTACTACTAGGCTTCCATGGTAGCCCTATCACAGCTTGGTTAAAGGGCCCCTTGGTGAGCTTCTTATGTGGGACAGTATCAAAACGTTTGATGAAATTCAAGTAAAACCAAATGCAATGCATATCCTTGATCTAGTTACGTTTGATCACTATAATTCTCTCTATTTTTGGTTTACCTAAATTTCAATGTTTTAGAGGCCTCTGCATGTTCAGAATACAGAATACAAAGGTTTATGCTCATATTAAACCAGCGCTTAAAGGCATTACTTTGGTTTTCAATTTGCTTGCAGATTGATCTTAAAATAATATTTTGATATAAAAGAACATTCAAACAAGCCTCCTCTTCCTTATTTATGTTTTTATGTTGCTTGCTATACTCCTATATGAATCTTTGACTCTGCTAGTAAGGCTTTGTTAGAAATTACAATGGTGACCAATAATCACATAGCTCTCTCCTGTAGTGATCTACCCCTTTTGAATCAGATTCTACATGAGCTGAAAATGGTTGATGATTTAATTGCATTCCGTAAATATTGCAAAGCCTAGTTATTTGAGGTGCTGGGCATATTTTTAACTTTACTATTAATAAAACATTTCTCTCATTTTGATCAAGTCCACTTTCATGAATTCCTATCCCTTTGCAAATACACACTAAAGGGTCCTTTTACAAAGTGGTGGTAAGATTACCGCATGTGTAGCACATATTAACTCAACACTACCACCCGGTTAGAGTGCCCAACTGGCAGTAATTTTGAAGTTGGCGTGCACTGTTTCCCGGGGTGATCCTGGCTGTAATTTGCAGTGCAGCCATATTGGCGTGTGCTATATGAGTACCACACGTGTAGTGCGTGAGCCCTTACTGCTAGGTCAATGGGTGGCAGTAAGGGCTCAGGCAGTAAATAGCCATGTGCTACCTTTAATTCTAGTGCACAGCCATTTACTGCCCCCATTTTTAAAAGAGCTTTTTTTTCCTAGTCACAGTAAAAAATGGCCCAGCACATGCCAAAAACACGTGCCCACACTATCGCAGGCCACTTTTTACCATGGCTTAGTAAAACTAAGTTAAGCACTTCCATGAACTAAAATAGAAATACAGAATTCCTAAAACAAAATGTTATCAGTGGCTTCAGCTTCATTGTTACTCGCAAACTTCAACATTAAGGTCCTCATTTTACAAACCTTATTTGCATTTGACACATGCATAAACCAACACTTAAACATTTCATCTTTCATAAACATTTAACTCACCATTTTACAAAGCCAAGATATGCATGTATCATATCCAAGTGCAAGCATATTGTAAAAGGGGCATCGTCTGGGTGTGTTTTAAGTGGGATGAGGACTTGGCAAGTTCATAGATAATCATTCCCTATTTCAGAAGAGGACTAAATATCTATATCCTAAAAGGCTGACGTTGGAGATACACCTGCTACTAAGAACATTTTGGATTTGGGAAACAGCAGCTCCACTGAAGGGATTAGGTGGGAGGTTGCCCCTTTAGTCCCCTAGTGGGTTTTCTTCTGCAGAATACCAATCTGTTAAGGGAAATGGGTCACTGTGACTGTAGTACTACTTAATGTATACTATCCCACATCACTTTTTGTACTGTTAATCACAAGAAATTGTTATCCACATTGAACCTGATCTATTGGAATTATGTGGGATATAAATGAAATACACAAATATTCAGTTATGTTTTAAGGATGCAAAGATAATGCTGGCTCTGAATCTGTCAATGTTATATATGGGTTTTTTTTTATTGTAAAAAAGGATGTTTATGTTGCATGCACCCAGTACATAAGTATCCATTTCTCCTGTATTTCAGAACAATATGTATGTTGGCAGATTCTGTTCTACAATACTGGTAAAACTTGAGACACATTGACCCTGCATGTCGCAATACCTACATCCAGTGGTGTGCTGGTAAATTAACAACAGGCTCTCTCCCCGGTCCACCTCTGTGCCCCCCCCCATCCACCTCTGCGCCCCCCCCCCCCGTCCACCACTGCGCCCCCCCCCATCCACCTCTGCACCCCCCCCAAAAAAAATTGCAGGGCTGGCTACAGCCGGGGGGGGGGGGGGCAATGCATTACTCTCTCCAGGAAAAAAAAATTAAATGATCCCAGGTTCCAATCTAATTCATGTTTAATATGGGATAAAATGCCATAAATAAATAAGTAAATAAATATAAACTTTTAACGCTCAGCACCTGATTCTCAAAGTGGACATATTCCAAACACTATAATGAAAATAATTTTTTTTTCTACCTTTGTTGTCTGGTGACTTTGTTTCTATGATCATGCTGGTCCAGTATCTGATTGTGCTGCTCTCTATCTGTTTCCTTGACTCCGTTTCCAGGGCTTCCTTTCCATTTATTTCTTTTCATTCCTCCTTTCTTCTTCATTTCTGGTCCTCCGCAGACTTGACTGTACAGTGGATCCAGCTTCTGCCTATTTTCTCCATCCATGTGCAGTTTCTCTCCTCACTTCCTTTTCCCTCATCTAATCTCCTTCCTCTCCCCTCCCCTCTATCCATGTCCAGAATTTCTCTTGCCCTCCCCTCCATCCATGTCTTGAAACTCTCCTCTCTCCCCTGCCCCTCTCTATCCATCCATACCCAGCAATTCTCTTCTCTCCTCTGCCCCCCTCTACCCATCCATGCCCAGCAATTCTCTCCCCTGACCCCTCTACCCATCCATGCCCAGCAATTCTCTTCCCTGCCCCCCTCTACCCATTCATACCCAGCGGTTCTCCTCCCTCCCCTGCCCTCCCGCTCCCATCCATGTCCAGCGATTCTCCGTCGCCCCCCACCCTCCCCTCCCATCCATCTTTTTGTATTACCTCCGTTGAAGCGCCGCATTATTTAAAGCTCTGCTGCCTGTTTCCAGCCTTCCCCTGCTTGCTTCTGATGAGTTCATTCGTTCCCTCAGTCCCGCCTTCGTGGAAAAAGGAAATGACATCAGAATGATGTCAGAAGGCGAGACTAAGGGCACAAACTCATCAGACGCAAGCAGGGAAGGCTGGAGATGGACAGCAGGGCTTTAAATAAGGCGGCGCTTCGAGGGAGGTAATAGAAACTGACGGATGGGAGGGGAGGGTGGGGGTGAAGGACATCTTTGGACATGTTTGGGAGTGGGAGGGGAGGTAAGCATGGCCTGTGATGGTGCCCTTCTGCCATGCTTACCTCCCGTAATGGAGCCGGCTCGGCCCCAAGAACAACCGGCTCGCAAGAGCTGTCAAAAGTTAACAAGCGGCTCTTGCGAGCCGGAGCGAGCCGGCTCCAGCACACCACTGCCTACATCTATGATCTGTCAACAATGAGGCTGCCCACCTCTCAACTTTGATAGATAACTCAGATGTTCTGAAATTAGCCCAGATTTGCCATCAGAGAAGTTATGCAGTATTGGTGAACTAGACAATTCTTCACGATTACATTTCAACCTCTTGTAAGAAAACTGAGCAAATAATTTAAATATAAACTCTGAAGACATCAACCTCTAGATTCTATAAATGACACTCAAATTTGGGCACAAATTAATGGCTGTTAATCAATTATTGATGTTAATTGGCTGTAATTTTGATTTGCATGTGGATCTGGCTGTCTGCGATTCTCTAAAGATCTATGCCCAAATCTTCTTGTGTGCAACCCAAAAGAGGGCATGGTCATGGGAAGGCCTTGGGTGGGTCAAGAACATTCCATAGAATTACATGTTATGTTATAGAATTTGGAGGTTGTGCACACAAGTTGTTCACCAGATTTATGCCAGGTTTTGGTTGGTGTGAGTCCTAGCACCCAAAGTTGGGTGCCAGAACATGCTCAAAGTGCTATTCTATAAAGAGCACTCAAGACTCAAGACTATAAATAGCACAAAGCACGAATGTTTCCTGGTGCCTCCTTTTCAGTGCCATTTACTGAATCTGGCCCCAAATGGGGAAAGTACTGGAAATATTCCAATCATCCCATAATTTCTGTGAGTTTGACACAATGATACGTTTTTGTGGCCTACAGAGCAATCTGATTTCCTTGTAAACTATTCAGAGCTGAACTGCTACATTTAGATCATTGCTGGCTCTGTATTGTGGAACTGGGCATTCTAACACTTATGTTATTTAAATATAATCAAATTAATCCCATCTGGATGAATGTTTGAAAAAAAACTTGGCAACATTATCAGTTCCTCTGCAATCTAAGCTCAAAATATTATTTTATGGTGCATTCTAGATGATTTGAATATGTCTTCTAGTGAGGATCAATGTAATGCCAATTTTTTAAAATGGTTCCAGAGGTGATCCAGGAAATTATAGACCAGTGAGCCTCACGCCGGTGCTGGGCAAAATGGTAGAGACTATTATAAAGAACAAAATTACAGAGAATATTCAAAAGCATGGATTAATGTGACTAGCCAACACGGATTTAATGAAGGAAAATCTTGCCTCACCAGTATATATTATATGTGAAGGGTAAACAAGCATGTGGATAAAGGTGAGTCGGTCAATATTGTATAACTGGATTTTCAAAAGGTGTTTGACAAAGTACCTCATGAAAGACTCCAGAGTAAATTGGAGAGTCATGGGACAGGAGGTAGTGTTCTATTCTGGATTAAAAACTGGTTAAAAGATAGAAAACAGAGAGTAGAGTTAAATGGTCAGTATTCTCAACGGAGAAGGGTAGAAAGTGGGGCTCCCCTGGGACCATTCTAGGATAAGCAGCATAAAATGTATTGTACTGTTTTGGGATCTTGCCAGGTACTTGTGACCTGGATTGGCCGTTGTTGGAAACAGGATGCTGGGCTTGATGGACCTTCAGTCTGTTCCAGTATGGTAATACTTATTATGCACTGGAAACGGCATGGCAAAGAGCATCCAGGCTCAGCGCCAACCACAGGAGTTTGCCAGGCTAACTCCTGCAGTCTGAATATCAGGCCCAATATGTATGAGTACAGGAGCAGTTACCGATGTGGGGTAGTGAACAATCCCACTGGGGGTAGTTTGGATTATAAAGGATAGGGTAAGACTCAGAGAGGAAGAACTTTTAAGCAGAACTTGAAAACACAGTAAAATCATTCAGACATTAAAAGATAAAGTAAAATCTAGAAATTTGAAAATATGGAAGACAAGAATGGAATAGGAAACTAATATTATAAAGAGGAAAGGCTGATTTATTTTGAGTATCAGATGTATTACAGAATATAATGAGAAATTAAAGTATATATGTAGAGCAGGGCCTATGGATTTAGAGCTTCGAAAAAGGGAATAAAAAGATTGACTTTAGTAAAATATATACTGTTATTTCAATACTTGTGCTGCTGTAATTGTCTATTGACTTAGTATGGCTTATTCTTGATGTACAGTACCTTGAGTGAATTTCTTCAAAAAGGTGGTAAATAAATCCTGATAATTAAATTCTAATAAATAAATAAAGGGTCCTTTTTCTAAAATGTGGCAAAAAGTGTGCTTAGTATACCTTTGCATAGGATCTTAGGGGCCTTTTTACAAAGGCACACAAAAACGTGGCCTGCGGTAGTGTGGGCGTGTATTTTGGATGCACACTGGACCATTTCTCCACCGTGTCTGGAAAAAAAAGGGGGGGGGGATTTGGTCCGGAAAATAGACATGTGGCAAAATTAAAACCAACAAACATCTATTTATGTCCTGAGCCCTTAATGCACCCATTCACCTAATGGTAAGGGATCACACATTACCCTCACGGTAACCATCCAGCGTGTGCAAACTTCATATTACTGCCGGGAACACCCCCATGGTAGAAAATATTTTTTTACTGCAGGTTTTTGACACATGACAGTTGCGGACCTAGGGAACTGGGTTTAATTCCCTCTGCAGCTCCGTGTGACCCTGGACAAGTCAAGTGCAATATCTAACTTAGATTGCAGCCCATTAGGGATGGGGCGCCCAAGTTTTCATGAGGGTGTCCTCGAAAGGAAACCCGTATTATGAAAACAAGATGGGCGTCCATCTTTCATTTCGATAATATGGTCGGGGATGCCCAAATCTCAACATTTAGGTCGACCTTAGAGATGGTCAACCTAAATGTTGAGATGGTTGACCTTAGAGATGGTCGTCCCCAGTTTTCGGCCATAATAGAAACCGAGGATGCCCATCTCAAAAATGACCAAATCCAAGCCTTTTGGTCTTCGGAGGAGCCAGAATTTGTATTGCACTGGTCCCCCTGACATGCCAGGACACCAACCATGGAGGGCTTACATTTACCACCACAAGTGTAACAGGTAGGGGAGGATGGGCCTGGGTTCGCCTGGCTGAAGTGCACTGCACCCACTAAAACTGCACCAGGGACCTGCATACTGCTGTCATGGAGATGGGTATGACATTTGAGGCTGGCATAGAGGCTGGCAAAAAAAAAAATTAGTTTTTTTTAGGGTGGGAGGGGGTTGGTGACCACTGGGGGTGTAAGGGGAGGTCATCCCCGATTGCCTCCGGTGGTCATCTGGTCAGTTCGGGCACCTTTTCATGGCTTGGTCACAAGGAAAAATGGACCAAGTAAAGTCGGCCAAGTGCTCGTCAGGGACGCCCTTCTTTTTTCCATTATCGGCCGAGGACGCCCATCTCTTAATCACGCCCCAGTCCCACCTTCACTATGCTGCTGACACGCCCCCATGAACTTTGGTCATCCCCACGACGGAAAGCAGTGGAGGAAGCCCAAAATCGGCTTTCGATTATGCCAATTTGGGCGATCCTGAGAGAAGGACGTCCATCTCCCGATTTGTGTCGGAAGATGGGTGCCCTTCTCTTTCGAAAATAAGCCTGATAGTCACTTCAGGGATCAATTATAGTACATCAAGCTTGATTGCAAGTGCTTTTGCCCTAAGACACACGCCCCTCAAAAAAAAAATTATTTTTTTTTTTACCACAGGATGCCTGAGCGTGTTCCACAGTACACCATTTTAAGCTGTGTTAGGCACATGTTGGCATCCAATGTAGCTTATTAAAAGGGCTCCTTAGTAAGTAAGTATGGAAGATGATGGAAAGCCTAGGGCATCATTCAAATGCAAGCAGTCATTCTTCACCTGCAACTGTTTCAGCAGCAGTGTGCAAGATGAGAACAAATATTTTTTCACCACTGATGAACTGTTGATATATTGCATGGTTGCTTTCTCACTTTTTATTAAAAGACAGAACCCAATTACAAAGAGAAAAAGTTTTCATTGTGAATTGTCACAATAAGTTTCTCAAATAACTGCTTCCTCATCAGGGGCTGTGCTGTCAACAGTATCTATATGTATGATTCAAGCTTCAGCAGGTATGGTATGGGAATAGACAAACATGAAAACACTTGCTTGAAATAGGAGAAAAAATAGTTAATTTCAATCCCAATAACAGTTTCCACGAACAATAGTCTGCAAGAGTTGACATCAAGCAGTAATGAATGAATGAAAGGAGAACTGAGTCACAGCTGCACTTTGCAATCACTTTAGAACATCTATACTCTTCCAGCCAAAATACTATTAATACGTGTGTCAGCACAGTGAGTGAATCACGTAGTGTGAATGCATTCGAACAGTTCAGGAAAGAAAATGAAGAATATCCTCAGGGACGGACTTTTCTTTCTCTCCGAGAGACTCTTCATTATTCAGGTATTGTTGATACTTTTCCTTTATTTGTGTAAAGATTAAATTGCACATGATTTCTAATGTTTTTGCTACTCCAACTGTCATAGGTCCATGACCTTCATGAAAGTGAGATAATAGATACATCGGCTGTTGTCCGTGCTAGTGTTGTTCTTCCACAGTCCAGTACTTTCCTATTGTTATAAATCGAAAGCAATTAAATAAATATACAAGAAGCAATGCTTCAGGTATCTATAGTGTTTCATATATGTCTTTATATGTCAATCATTTAGCATCAAAATCCAATATTAATCAATGTTAACCAACTACATGAAATATTGAGCAACGGTGGCAGTATACTATAGAGAAAGTATTTAATTATGCAGATCGCCTAAACTGCTATAACATTGTGGATTTAAGCTGCAAATTTCACATCAGTAGTTACTTGTATGCTTAGCATAAGGAAAGTCATAAACAAGTCACTAAGAGGTCCTTTTAATAAGGTACGCTGAAAAATGGCCTGCGGTGGTGTAGATGCGTGTTTTGGGTGCGCAGAATTATTTTTTAGTGCACCTACAAAAAATGCTTTTTTTTGACGAAAATGGATGTGTGGCAAAATGAAAATTGCTGCACGTCCATTTTGGGTCTGAGACCTTCCTGCAAGCCATTGACCTAGCAGTAAGGTCTCACGTGGTTACTGGGCCGTAATGGTGTACGTGCGTTTGAAAATAAAAAATATTCTTCAGACGCGCGTAGCGGTTGCATGCCAAAATTGAAATTACTGCAAGGGCCACGCGGTAACCGGGTGGTAACTCCAATTTGGCACATGTTGGGTGTGCATAGGCGCCTACATGTCAGACTTGTGAGTTCTTGTACCAAGTAGAGTGCTGCTGAGCTCGATACTCAGACCAGGTTCTGCTTGGTGGCTGGACAACCCCGGGTTCCACCTGCGCTGACTGCCATTCCCCAGAGGATGAGCCCCTAGGTGCGGGCGGCCTGCAGGACTTACAGGACGGAGCTGGAAGTGGGATGATGAATCTATTGGCCAGGCAGGCAGCAGGTCAAGAGAGTAATTCAGGTACAAGCGGCAGTCAGTAGGCAGGCAGCAGGCAAGAGAATAATCCAGGTACAGGCAAGTCAGTAGGCAGGCGGCAGGCAAGAGAGTAATCCAAGTACAGGTGAAAGTCAGTAGGCAGGCAAGAGAGTAATGCAGATGCAGGCGAAAGTCAGTAGGCAGGCAGCAGGTAGAGAGTAATCCAGGTACAGGCAAGTCAGTAGGCAGGCAAGAGAGTAATCCAGGTACAGGCAAAGTTAGCAACAAGGGACCAGTAGATAAGAAGCAAACTACAGAGTTAGAAACACTTACCAAAGTAGAAGCCGAAACATGGAGTCCAGGGAGAGCTCAGCTGATAAAGTGCTGGCATCTGACATCAGCAGGGAGAAGGGGCACAACCATAGGACAAGAGCAGGGGAAGGAGGAACCAGAAGACCAATAGGAGAGAAGAAAGGGAAGCTAGGCAGTGGAAGAGCAGACCCAGGTGGGTGGAAGCAAAGCAATCAAGGAGCCTGGAAGCCAGGCAGAGAGAGAGAGAGAGAGAGAGAGAGAGAGCAGAAACAGGTGCATGGAAGCAAAGCAATTAAGGAGCCTGCAACCACCGCTCTCTGAACAAACCCAGAGAGGTCTACACACACATGGCTCAGGCAGCACCAGTCAAGTGTGCGTGTCAACGAGACCCCATACAGCCCGAGGATGCCGCTTGTGTTGAGGTAGGGGACATGACACTACATGGCTTAGTAAAAGAGCCCCATAGTTTGCTATCCTTCATTTCTTGTCTATAGAATGTAAAAATGGTTTACCTGCAAAATGCCCAGGTGAAATCTGTACATGTTTGTCCCTTATTGGGAACTAGTTGCAGTAAAAGAAAATTCCATAGCAATGTTTTCTGACAATTAAAGATATGCATTCATTTCAAAAAGGATTGTAAAATGTGATGAATTAGTGCATTTTTGGTTCATGTTTGCCAGATGAATATCATTGGGTGGAGGAAGATAAATAGAAGAAAAAAACAAGTCACTTGACTATCTCTAATTTTTTTTAGAAGCATCCAAATAAGCCTATCCCAGCCTCACTTCTCCCAAATTCCATGGGTCATTTTGTCAGCAGGAAACCGAAATCATCAATAATCCAGCACCATTTTCTTTCCCAGATTCTAAGAGAGGGTTCTAAGTAGTTCAGTATTGTTTTATTTGCATTTGCAAAGGGAAACAAAATTAGAGAACAAAACTAAAGAGTATAAGCATGGAAAAGGCAGAGATAGAGATAGACAGTTTCAGTCATTTAGAGTAAAGTGATGTGGTAGCCTTGTTAGTCCACTATTAAAGGCAATAGATTGAAATAAAATAAAACATAAAAAAAGAAAATAAATTGATACCTATTTTATTGGACTAACTTAATGTACTTTTTGACTGGCTTTCAAAGGTAACCCTTCTTCAGATCATAAATAAGTTATTTAGAGAAATCACTTTTTAAAAGTTTCTCGAGTTATATAATCAGAGACAAAAGGAATCCAAAGAGAATAGATAGGGAAGAGGCAAACATGGTAGGCAGATACTCACTATGCCTGTGGCAGTAGGAAAAAAGTCACTTAAAATTTTTTTTCAGACCCTGCTATACCACTCTAGCCTATGAAGTGTGCTCAATGTGTTGTCAATTAACTTTAAAATAAATTTAAAAAAATTCTATACTATAGATTACAGACATTTCTGAATTGCAATACAAGGAAAGAAAATAGTGACAGAGGTCCAAGCTGATTCTCCTGAGAGATTTAAGGACAGCAGCAGCACTAATAGAGAGGAACAGAAAGGAGAAAACAAAAGTTAGGTCCCCAATTCTTTGTAGTTCATTAGCCAAGATAGAGATTACTTTGAGGAAAGTATCAACAGTTACAGTAACAGGTACCAATTACATTCTGAGAGACCAGTTATCTGCTCTTACCTTCACACAGAGGCAAAAGAAGACAGGAGGATACAAGACCAGCAGCAAGTAAAATGAACGCAACACAATAGTGGGCAAATTGACAAACTGTTCTACAAATCACTAACCTGTTACTAGCAGCCTGTAACCTATCATTCAACATGGCCACAATGCCTGAAGATTGGAGGGTGGCCAATGCAATGCCAATTGCTAAAAGAGCTCCAGGTCTGAGCTGGGAAATCATATACCAGTGAGCCTGATATTGCAAAATCTTTGGACTTGATATTCAGCCAGTGGTGGTGAGCATTTTGCTCCTCGCCGATTGAGATATTCCTACATATTCAAAGCCAGGCCCTGTCCGCTAACACACAGCTGCTTAAGTTGATGTTCAGCACTTAAGTGGCCAGTGAATAGCATATAAAACTGTCTGCTTAAGTACTGAATATCAGCATTTAAGTGGCCAAGTGCTGACTCTGCCCCCAGAATGTCCTCAACATAATCAACTTTGAGTTAGGCACTAACCGCAAATTTCAGTGGCACTTAGCCGTTTAAGTGCCTCCGGAAATTAGTGACTAGCCCCAACCAAGCAATTTAGCCTGTCAGCAGCCAGCCAAATTGCTTTGAATATCCCCCAGTTTGAAACTATGCTAAAAAATAATAATAATAAAAAAATGACTGTATAGTTAGCAGTGGCTTAAATGGAATACATCAACATGGGTTCAGCAAAGGTAAGATTTCCCTTAACAATTTATTAGGATTTTTGAAGGTATAAACAAAGGCATAATAGTGATTCTAGTCATCATTTACACTTATAAAATCCAGCCTCCAGCACATACACATTTAGGGCCCTGCTAGCGTTTTTAGAGCGTGCACAAAATTAGTGCACGCTAACTGTGTAGGTACCCGTAGGAATATTCTGGGCACCTAAACAGTTAGCATGCGCTAAAAGCACTAATGTGCCTCTAGCGCGGCTTAGTAAACAGGGTCCTTAAATAGCAAGCATCAGGCATGGATACTGTTCACAAATGCCATCCTGGAAGCCCAGTCCAAATATATTCCATGTATTAAAAAAGGAGGAAGGAAGTCCAAAAGGTAGCCGGTGTGGTTAAAATATGAGGTGAAGGAAGCTATTAAAGCTAAAAGAAAATCTTTCAGAAAGGAACCGACTGAAATAATAAGAATCAGCATAAGGAATGTCAAATCAAATACAAATCACTGATAAGGAAGGCAAAGAGGGACTTTGGAAAAAAAAGATTGCATTGGAGGCAAAAACGCATAGAGGGGCATTTTCGATATGACGCCCCCGTTCGATTATGCCCCTCTATCTCTAACAAATAATTTTAAATAGAAATACACAAGTATGACTGTACTTTGCTTTCTAATAGGTATTCCTTTTATTTTAAATGGCTAAGCTGTGCTGCATACTAAAGTTAAAACGCTAAACTGAGGTTTCCTTTGACTGTCAACTCTGCTCTACTTATGGCTGGCACAAGTGCATGAACCTAACTGCATATATCAGTGGTTCTCAAACCTAGTGCTGGAGGCATCCCAACCAGTCAGGTTTTCAGGATACCCACAATGAATATGTATGAGAGAGATTTGCATGCACTGCCTCCTCTGCATACAAATCTATCTCATTAATATTCATTGTGGGTATCCTGAAAACCTGACTGGCTGGGGTGCCTCCATGACCAGGTTTGTAAACCACTGGCATACATGTTTATACTAGTCTCTATATATAAAAGGCACCACCAACGTTCTAAATGAAGCCTCCAGCCGGAAGTATGAAGCGGTGTAGATATCTGGTTTCCCCATGAGTGTCTGTCCCGCCCTCGCTCTCTCTGTAACACAGCTCCTGAGTCCTGACAAATATAAACAGTGAAGGAAAACACAGCAGGAATCCTGTATAATTACCAAACACTGCTCTCCGAAACTGGGAGGGGGAGGGAGGGGAGAGAGGGCAGAGGGGAGGGGGGAGAGAGGGAAGGGGGGGGGGGACTCTCACTCTCTCTCTGTCACACACACACTCGCACATTCACTCTCTCTCAAACGTGCACACTCTGATAAAAACCTTGCTAGCGCCCGTTTCATTTGCATCAGAAACGGGCCTTTTTTACTAGTATTCTATAAAACAAAGTAGACACCTATTTTTCTTTCTGTAATAGGTACCATGTAGGTGCTCTCTAGGCACCTAAATATAGGCATAGTGTTATAGAATTATCCCCTATACATAGAACTGGTGGTGGCACTTATATGTGTAGGCTGCCAAGTGATGATGCTCTTTTTTTATTATTATTTTTTTTTATAGATACTCCTACTGCATGTGACAGCAAATACAGATGAACTAAATCTTCAATAGGGGAAAGAGTATCCACTAGTACTACTAGTTTACGGCTAGCTTCGATTTGAACGAGTTGTCTTTCTTAGATGTAAGGGTACGGAAGAGGTCAGGCCATTTTGACACCTCAGTGTACAGAAAATCTACCGACCACAACACGCTCCTGCACTACTCAAGTTGGCATCCAAAAGCTTTAAAAGACAACCTTCTTTTTTCGCAATTTCTGCGATATCGCAGAATTTGTTCAGATGAGAGGGGTTTCCGCCAGCAAGCAAGAGGACTATGCGAGCGGTTGGTCAATAGAGGATACCCTAGCAAGATTATAAAAATGGCTTATAATAGAGCCAAATTTAACAATAGAGAACTACTTTTACAGCCGCATTTGAAGTCCAAGGAAATAGAAGCAGCGGTGCAAACGTATGTGATTAAACGTACTACACAAGCATGGAATGTGGCACAGATCATCCAGAATCACTGGAATATAGTGCAGACACTGCCTCTTTTTGCTTAGTCCACCCTGTGAGTGGCGTACAGTAGAGGAAGTCATTTTAAAAAGCTGTTATGCCCCTCAGTCCTTAAAACGGAAGTGGTCGCCCCCGCTGAATATACGGGCCATAAAAACTGTGGTCAATGCCAGATGTGCCCCTTGATGTTAATGACGACAGAGTTTACAGATCCTTCCACTGGAAACAGATAAACCCTGCACGTCAATACCTCGTGCAAGTCGGAGGCTGTTACCTATTGTATTATCTGCCCATGTGGGAAGCTTTACGTGGGACAAACCTCGCGCCAATTATATGTGAGACTAGTAGAGCACAAGAGTGTGTTCAGTACTAAGAAAATGAACTCACCACTGACTATCCACTGTGCTGAACTTCTGCATCATTTTGAGTCACTAAAATGTGTGGTACTTCTGAGAAAAAAACAACAATGGATTTTTCGCCTAAATACGTTAGTTCCGTTTGGTATAAACAGGAAAATAGAGTGAAACCATTTTTTGTAAGAAATGATAGCTATATGCCTAGAAGGTAGGCAATATGAGTAGTAATGAAACTCTGAGCCCTGATTAGCTGGCTGGGTGACAGCGTGTGACATCACAAAAGATTTACATGGCTGCCATTTTACTATTAGCTGCCTTTCCTGCAACCGTCGGCATACTGAACGGACTGTAAGCAAAATAAGGTTCTTGCTGAGAACACAGTAAAACAGGAGCGTTTGATTGAAGCTCTCTCTCTTGTTTCTTTCTTGGTAGAGTCTACAATTTGACACGTGGTTCTGACGCAGCTTTGGCGAAACAGGGGCCAACATTGACCACGGTCAAGAAGAAGAGACAGGAAAATGGCGTGCTTCAATCCTCCAAGCTAAGTACCTTTTGATAGTCGCCACTCAAACCTTTTTTGAGGCCATATACATTAATTAATTAAAACCAGGATGTTTTTTGCCTTTGATGAAGAAGTCCTAGCTCTCTTTACACAGTTGTGGACCGAAGAGGAGCTTCTTGAGGCTTTGTCCTCCTGATTCTTCATATGCTCACATTAGACAGCAAATACAGAGCCATTGGTAAATATTAAGGTGTCGCGCTACCTGCTCTTTATCCACATAGATCCCCTATGGAAAATGGGGCTTCATACCTTAATTGGGCTTCATACATTTTCTTTAGTAAAAATACCCTGTGAAAACTTGAAAATTCATGTATTGTTGCCATTAAAAATACACATTTTTGTTAACCATGGAAGTAAAACTCAAAGGGATATGGTGGCAGCTGAACATATCTGAGAAACCAATAATAACATGGCAGACCTGCATGTTTTCCATTTTTATTTAATGGCAACTGTCCAGGAATATAGAACTAACAAGAAGAAAGGAATCCTTTCAAAATCACTTTTTAGGCTATTTCCATTTTATTAAATTAAAATTTAATATTTACTTTTAGTGCTAAGAGCATTCACGCAAGATAAGTCTTCCATAGCAATAATCCTACCCTCCAGTCAACCCTCTTAAATGGAATACATTAAAATGTATTTAAAACAAAAATAAAGTCCAGAAGGGATTTGAAAATTGACAGAAGTCAAACATGGTATCTGAAGAATGATAACAATGTGATAACTATTTTTGTGATAACTATTTTCATTGACAAACTGAATACATCTCTCAAAATTGTAGGATTACTTTTACCATAACCTGAGTATTTACAAATGGTAGTGTCTCCTTTGGGGAGGGGGGTATTTCCAGATTTCATCTGTAAGGTCCTTTTTGAGATAAATTTATGATCATGACAAGACATGTGACAATGCTTTTATTTAGATTAGTTTTCAAAGATACCCTCAACAGTCAAGATGATAACAGTTATTTTAGGTAAATTTTCAACTGACGCTAACTGGCTAGATTTGCAATTGAATATTTTAAGAAGTAGCTTAGCGGTTTGAGAAGTGGATTCAAATCCTGCTTCTACTACTAACACTCTACGGAACCTTGGGCAACTCACTTCACCCTTCAGGTATAACCAATGCTTTTTTTTCTGGAAAAAAAGGGTGTCAGTACTCACATGCAGGGTCATCCTTAAGAGTTAGGGTGACCACTGAAAGACTGACTGCCACAATAGCCACAGCTCCTGCAATCAGCTGCATAATCTCTGAAAAGGCAGCATTATAAATATTACATCAGTCCCTTCTACAGAAACCACCTGCTTGCAAAGTATCTCATCTTGGTCCCATGTGCAAAGTATGTATAAAGCTCTAACCTCTTCAGCCTTTTCTCATATGGGAGGAGTTGCATACCCTTTTTGGTAACTCTTCTTTGAACCTTTTCTAATTCCACCACATCTTTTTGGAGATACAGAGACCAGAATTGAATGCAATACTCAATACAGAGGGATTATAGTATTCTTGGTCTTATTTTGCATCCCTTTCCTAATAATTCCTAGCATCCTGTTTGTATTTTTGGCCAACGCTGCACACCAAAAGAATAAAAACAGACATGCATTTCCGCCTATACTACAAAGATATCAGAGATGCTGCTTAGTCAGATTCCTAAAGCAGACATGTAGGGGCATTTTCAATATGACATTGAAGACCAACTTTGGACGTTTTGCTCAAAACGTACAGAATCTGAATAGTAAATATAGCCATTTTCGAAATAGCAAAACGTCTTTTTTTTTTTTTTTTAATGGCCACAAAAAAATGTCCAAGTGAAAAATGCACAAATCAAGCCATTGGGATGTAGGAGGATCCAGCATTCTTAGTAGACTGGCCTCACAGACATCCCTTCAGAGAAGTGGAGCACCCTAGAGGACATTGCAGTGGACTTCACATAAAAGTTCCCAGGTAAACATCTCACTGTTGTCCCCTTATGTTGTACAGTGAGCCTTCTAAAACCCACCAAAAACCTATTGTACCTATCCGTATACCACTACAATAGCCCTTATGGTTGCAGGTGTCACCTATATGTGGGTACAGTTGGTTTTTGGTGGGTTTTGGAAAGCTCACACTTTCCACCACAGGTGTAACAGTTAGAGTGGATTATGGGCCTGGGTCCCCTTCTCCATAATGCACTGCACCGAACACTAGACTGCTCCAGGGACCTGTTTGCTGCTCTAATAGGACTAGTTATACCATCTGAGGCTGTCATAAAGGCTAGTATGTATTGTTTCTTATGCATATTACTGGTGAGGGAGAGGGTCAGTGACCACTGGGGGAGTAAGGGTAGGACATAACTTTATTCCTCCAGTTATCTGGTCATTTAGAGCACTTTTTTGTGGCTTAGTCATTATTAAAATAAGTATAGCTCAAAACGTCTTAGTTTTAGTCCTGGGCATTTTTGTTGTGTTCCATTATCACTGAAAAACATCCAGGTCTTAAGAATGCCCAAACTTCACTGTTAGCATGCCCCCAACATGCCCCTTTGAGGTCTGGATGCACTACAGACAAATAACATAGAAAAATGGATTTTGAAAATACCAATTTAGATGTTTGGGTGAGAAAAAAGTCTAAATGCTGCTTTATACCACTTTTTAGATGTTTTTTTCTTCCGAAAATGAGCCCCCTAGTCATATCACTAAACCATAATTAAAAGGTTACTTTCTACCTTTATTTTCTGGACAGCTCAGCCTTTGTAGCATGTACCTCCACTCTCCCAAGGGCCTATGGGAATTGACTGAAGACACTGCCTCTCTTGTGTATGCACACTACTGTATATATGTGTGTTTGGGAGTGTGCAGAGACTGGGTTCTTAATAGTTATGGACCATGGGTTCATTTTAGCACCACTGAGTACCCACTGAAAAATAAAAGCCCTGGGTATAGCATAGATTGTGGGTCCATTTGGGCAGGAAAATAACTCACCTAGCTGAATGTAACATGTTTTGAGCTCAGATTTTGAAAACAGTAGTAATAAATATAAATCTGATCTGATCAGAAGAAAAAAAGCTTACCTTCGAAAGCTAATCAAAAAATGTATTTAGTCCAATAGAAAAGGTATTATCTTGTTTTCTTTTCTGTGTTTTGTTTTATTTCTATTCATTACCTTTAAAAGTAGACTAACACAGCTAGCACACCACTTTAATATAAACCCAAATCCACATCTACCTATCCTTAGCCGCTACCTAATCTGACAGTTGGGTTCTGATTTGTGAAACTTCCAGAAAGGTGAAGTAATTAGGTTGTTTTTCTAAGGGTTGATGGTAGTAGTGACACATTCAGAGAGTGCATACAGTATATGGCAAAAAGCATGTTCAGAGATTGCATATTCTTTTCATTCTTCCATGCTGAAGATGTTTTAGAGAGATGTGCAGAAACTGCAGAAAAATAGCAGATCTCTGATGTAGCTTATTTCATGGAGGTAGTCATTTAAGACGTCTTCTCATAATCCTATGATCTAGTCTCTCTTAGAAAGCATCTATTGTTGAGTCTCTCCTATTATTGTAATCTCATGTTTAAGCAAATGGAACGCTATTGCATGAGGATACACTGTACTGGTTTTCCCATAATATAGATTCTGTATGAAAAGGACATTTTGTTACTTTTTGCTGCTACAGTGGTGGAAATAAGTATTTGATCCCTTGCTGATTTTGTAAGTTTGCCCACTGACAAAGACATGAGCAGCCCATAATTGAAGGGTAGGTTATTGGTAACAGTGAGAGATAGCACATCACAAATTAAATCCGGAAAATCACATTGTGGAAAGTATATGAATTTATTTGCATTCTGCAGAGGGAAATAAGTATTTGATCCCCCACCAACCAGTAAGAGATCTGGCCCCTACAGACCAGGTAGATGCTCCAAATCAACTCGTTACCTGCATGACAGACAGCTGTCGGCAATGGTCACCTGTATGAAAGACACCTGTCCACAGACTCAGTGAATCAGTCAGACTCTAACCTCTACAAAATGGCCAAGAGCAAGGAGCTGTCTAAGGATGTCAGGGACAAGATCATACACCTGCACAAGGCTGGAATGGGCTACAAAACCATCAGTAAGACGCTGGGCGAGAAGGAGACAACTGTTGGTGCCATAGTAAGAAAATGGAAGAAGTACAAAATGACTGTCAATCGACAAAGATCTGGGGCTCCACGCAAAATCTCACCTCGTGGGGTATCCTTGATCATGAGGAAGGTTAGAAATCAGCCTACAACTACAAGGGGGGAACTTGTCAATGATCTCAAGGCAGCTGGGACCACTGTCACCACGAAAACCATTGGTAACACATTACGACATAACGGATTGCAATCCTGCAGTGCCCGCAAGGTCCCCCTGCTCCGGAAGGCACATGTGATGGCCCGTCTGAAGTTTGCCAGTGAACACCTGGATGATGCCGAGAGTGATTGGGAGAAGGTGCTGTGGTCAGATGAGACAAAAATTGAGCTCTTTGGCATGAACTCAACTCGCCGTGTTTGGAGGAAGAGAAATGCTGCCTATGACCCAAAGAACACCGTCCCCACTGTCAAGCATGGAGGTGGAAATGTTATGTTTTGGGGGTGTTTCTCTGCTAAGGGCACAGGACTACTTCACCGCATCAATGGGAGAATGGATGGGGCCATGTACCGTACAATTCTGAGTGACAACCTCCTTCCCTCCGCCAGGGCCTTAAAAATGGGTCGTGGCTGGGTCTTCCAGCACGACAATGACCCAAAACATACAGCCAAGGCAACAAAGGAGTGGCTCAGGAAGAAGCACATTAGGGTCATGGAGTGGCCTAGCCAGTCACCAGACCTTAATCCCATTGAAAACTTATGGAGGGAGCTGAAGCTGCGAGTTGCCAAGCGACAGCCCAGAACTCTTAATGATTTAGAGATGATCTGCAAAGAGGAGTGGACCAAAATTCCTCCTGACATGTGTGCAAACCTCATCATCAACTACAGAAGACGTCTGACCGCTGTGCTTGCCAACAAGGGTTTTGCCACCAAGTATTAGGTCTTGTTTGCCAGAGGGATTAAATACTTATTTCCCTCTGCAGAATGCAAATAAATTCATATACTTTCCACAATGTGATTTTCCGGATTTAATTTGTGATGTGCTATCTCTCACTGTTACCAATAACCTACCCTTCAATTATGGGCTGCTCATGTCTTTGTCAGTGGGCAAACTTACAAAATCAACAAGGGATCAAATACTTATTTCCACCACTGTATATAAGAACATAAGAATAGTCATCCTTGGTCAGACCTGTGGTCCATCTAGCCTAGTATCCTGCTTCTAACAGTGGCAAATCCAGGTCACAAGTACCTTGGAAGAAACCCAATTGGTAGCAACATTCCATTCTACCAATCCCGGGCAAGCAGTGGATTCCCCCATGTCTATCTCAATAACTGACCATGGAATTTTCCTCCAGGAACTTGTCCAAACCTTTTTGAAATACAGAAATGATAACCACTGTTAACATGTCCTTTGGCAGTGAGTTCTAGAGATTAAATATTCTTTGAGTGAAAAAAAATATTTCCTCCTATTTGTTTTTTTTCAGTTCAATATTTTTATTCAAGGTTTGTGAGGTATAAAAGCAATTAACAAGTGAATAGATGTAACACAATACAACAAATGCACATGAGAATGTGAGGTGTAATCAATATAAAATTCACAATGCACAGGCAATATAAATAGGCATTAATAAACTAACAGTCTATAAAATATGAAGTAGAAAAAAGTCAAGTAATGTTAAGGGTAATATGAGAATTCAGCTAAAGGAGCCCATACCTTTTCATATGATTGTTAACACTCTTGAACAGTCAGCTGCCACTATTTCATATTTAACTATTAAGCATAAGGAGTTCCACCACATAAGATAATCAGTCTTGGACAAGTCTCTCCAACAATGGCACACTGTTTTAATAGCAACGTGTAAAAGGACCCTATGCTGTTTTTGTTCGGTTCTGTTGATAGGCCAAAACAAGCCATCAGGGCCTAAAATTAAAATTTTAAATAAGAAAGGCTCATGACAATTTAGAAATTGGGATATCATTTTCCATACAAATATCCAGTAAAGCTTTAAGTGAGGACAAGCATATATAATGTGTTCAAGAGTACTAGTGTTGTTTTTGCAGGACCAACATTTGTCGTCTCAATTTTTTGAGAGTCTGGATACTTTGTATGGTGTCTATAAGGCCCTGTATATCAGGAAAAAAATAGATTGAGGCATAGCAGTAGAGCGGGGAGCATTAGTTAATGTAATCCAGAAGTCTTTCTATTGTGTGGTAGATAGCTTAGTACTCATATCTTTTTCCCATACTAATTCAGAACCAGTGGAGCTGAGGAATTTCCATTGCTGTACAAGTTTATACCATTTAGATGCTGCACTAGGAATGTTGGCAAGCAATGAGCATATCTGCCAGTAACATATAAGCAAGAGGAAATACAACGTTTGAGCTGTAACCATTGAAAATAGAAATTGGAATTCGGGTTAAACTGTATACACAAAGCCTTAAAAGGAAGCCAGTCAGTATTATTCAAGGACCAAATCCTGACAGCTTGCCAAACAGACCAATTAATACACACATTATTAATTTTAAAGAGAGAATTATCCCATATGGGGATGTTAATAGCATTTTAGAGTGGATGCTGAGCATACTTACCAATCTCCACAAAAGTTGTCTGAGTGGTTGAAATTATAGGGTTGGATTTAGATTTTTCTATATATGCCCAAGGTAAGAATCATAATAGAGTATGAGAGAATCTATTTTGCTTCAATTTCCATCCTTATAGGAGATCTAGATAAATCAACAACTGTTATCCAGGATGCATGTTGGTGTAGTAAGAAAGCCACATGATAATCATAAAAACTGGGGAAATTTATCCCACCTCTATTTTTAGTGGATTTCAATCTTTTTTAAGGCAATGCGAGGAAGTTTGCTCAAAAGAATTTTGACAAAATAGTCTCAATGGCTTTATATGTGCTATGCTGTAGAAGGAAAGGCAGCATACACAGTATGTAGTTCACCTTTAGAGCTATCATCATTTTTATTCTGTCCAAGAGCTCCCCCCTCCCCTAGATTAAACGTGGAGGAGACCATTTCTGTGTCAGATCTTTGGTGAGCTTCAAAATATAAGCAATGTTCAAATTTATGGTGTCTTCAATAGATGGACCAAATCGTATGCCTAAATACTTCATAGACTCTGGTAGCCAAATGAATTTATAGGGAGTTATCTCATGTTTGATAGCAGTGGTGTAGCTAAGTGGGGCCATGGAGGCCTGGGCCGCCCAAATTTGCTCTGGGCTCCTGGTTGGCTAGAGGGGGTCCCCAACCCCCATCAGCTGAAGACGTCATCCAGCGCTGGTCTGTGTGGCACCGCCGCATTGCCTGCCCTGCTCTCTATTCCCTTCTCTTCCCACATTGGGCACGCTCCTTTTAGTGAAATGCTCCTTTTAGTGAAATTGAGCATGCTCAGTTTCACTAAAAGGAGCATGCCGGATGTGAGGGGAAGAGAGAGCAGGGCAGACAATGTGGCAGCGCTGGAGACCAGCGCTGGATGAAGTCTTCAGCTGGCGGGGGTTGGGAACCCCCACCAGCCAGGGTATTTGCGGCGGGGGTGGGTGGCAGGGGGGGTGGAAGGCGGAGGGGGCGGCGAGGCAGCAGAGGGGAAGGCAGCTGCAGGGTGGCAACCAAAATGGCCTCTTCCCACTTCGAGGTCTGGCTACGCCCCTGTTTGATAGTTTGGCAATTAATGGGCATCACTTCAGTCTTAGTGGCATTCAATTTATAACCAGATAAAGCAGAGTATTTTGAAATTATATCCTAAATCACAGGCAGATACTTTGACCATATACTAAAAGGAACACCCTTGATATTTGGCTATTACCGAATAGCAAGTAAAAAAAGGTTCCAGAGCTAAATTAAATAATAAATGTGATAATGGGCAGCCTTGGTAAGTGGCTGTAGCAGGGCCGCCGAGGGGGGGGGGCAAAATTCCCCTGGTCCAGCACTCCAAAGAGGGCCAGGCCACCCTCTCACCCTCTCCTGCTCCCAGGCCGCCGGCGCCACAGTCCCCAGTCTCCATCTGCCTACACTCAGCTACCTTCTGTCTGCCACCCGGTCCCCTGCATTTAAAAAAAATCTCAAAATCAGCAGCACAGCACCTTCTGTGTGAAAGCAGCAGATCATCTCGGGCGGGCCTTCCCTCACTGTGTCCCGCCCTCTTCTGGACAAGTTTATACCTGCTATTTCAGCACTTAGATTTAGCCAGAGAAATTAGGTTTCCTAGCTTTCTCTCTCTAACCAAACCAGGCTCTTCCAGATTTGGGGGAGGTGAGGTCATCCCAAGAAATGACAGTGAGCAATGTATATTTATTTATTTAGTTCTATTTATTTGTTGCATTTGTACCCCACATTTTCCCACCTATTTGCAGGCTCAATGTGGCTTACACAGTACCGTAAAGGCGTTTGCCAAATCCGGTAGACAGAACAGATACAAGGTTATGTTGTGTTCGAATAAGATAGATATGTATTCCAAGCTCTATTAGGGTTGAAAGGAGGGAGGTTGTATGTTGTTCAGTACGATCTTTGGTTTAGTTGTGTGGCCGGATGTGGGGATTTACGTTGGATCTGTAGTGTAAGCCGTTTTAAAGAGGTTGGTTTTCAGTGATCTTCTGAAGTTTAGGTGGTCATGGATTGTTTTCACGGCTTTTGGGAGTGTGTTCCATATTTGTGCGCTTATATAGGAGAAACTTGATGCATAGGTTGTTTTGTATTTGAGTCCGTTGCAAGTAGGTATGTTTGGGCAATAAATTATGCCTGTTAATCTAATATGCTGTTTACTTCAGAAATGTTTTTCATAGAAATACTAAAACAGAAAATGAGTTGTTTACTGTTCCCTTCCCGGTGTTTTTTTCCCTTCCTTCCTCATGATGTCTTTCTCCCAATATTCTCCTTCAGCACTCGCTCTTTAATTTGATGAAACATAGGACTTGACATCTTCACAGGTTAGAAACTGCATATGTTACATAAACCAGCTGTATTCACACTTTCAACAAAGCTGTCATACTCTTGACTGTTATTTCCTAACATGCAAACTGCGAATAGAAGCCAAGTCCTATGTTTCATCAAAATAAAGATTGAGTGCTGAAGTTGCTTGCACTTCTATTATGCTGGTTTTACTGGCTGGCTGGTAAAATATGCTAGATAGTTTTGAGTACAACAAGATATAGTGAAGGTCTACCAACCACTCCTCAGCTTTCCATAGATTAGGAAGATGATTTGGGAGTCCCCCTATGCTTTAAACCAACCGATCTAATTGCATGGTTAAAAAAAGGGTTGAAAAAGGAGTAGCAGGTGCTTAATTAACCTTACACCCCCATGATGCCCTCAAATGGTAGTATTGCAATCTACAAACATTTTCCAAGTACAAAAATAAAAATATTCCTACACCTCATTGTGATAGGTTGCCCAGAGGAGCAGGAGATGTGCTATGATCGAGTATGTCACCAATCCTGTCCAGGAGTTTTTGATAGAGTGAGGCACCACGCTACCCTCCCCCAACACTGCTGAACCCATAGGATGCTGAAGCCCTAGCTTAGCTCTGTTGTCACTCTGAATTTGTTTGCCAGACAGGCACGGCTGCAGATCATAGCTGATTATTTCTCCTTTACGGAATTTTTTTGGAGCCTGTATGAAATTACTCCTAAATATACGTCAAAAGATTAGCAGAAAATTGCACTCCCAAATTTTCAAGTTTATGTAATTTTGAAATTCTGCATAATGATTAGCTTTTCTGGATGCAGTACAGTATAAATATATAGAAATATATTCCACAATGTACTGCCATCTGACTCCCCCAATTGCTTAAACAAAATAACTAAGCTCATCACCTAGAAAGGGTTTGAAATTTAGGGTGGGCTATATAACTGGCATTGCTGCCACAGGAGAGAGTCTAGGATGGCTTCTTGCTGCTACATGAGGGATTCAAGTTTTATTACCTTCGAAACAAGGAGTATTATGAAACTGACCTATATGTAGGTTACAGCTGTCTATCTCCGGTCTTTATGAGTACCCAAGCTAACGAATGACTGCAGCTATGAGTACGGGAGATGGGGAGACCTCGACAAGCGATGTGTCGCTGTTTTGGTCTGTGGGTCCTAACCTAATAGAGCACAGAACAGTATGTTTAGACCAAACAAAGCTTTAACAGTGATCAAATGTGAAGTTGTTTTGTCACATGCTAGCAATGTCATGAATGATGTCAAAGACCTGGGGCAGTCCCCCTCTTCTACAGAGGGGGGGGGGGGGGCAATGCCAGACAAACAGAAGGACGGCATTGCCTTTCCCGGACTTTGATGGAATGGGGGGATGAAGGCATCAAGAAAATGAGTGAACGATTAGGGAGGGGTGTGTGCTTTTATGACAACCCCTGATGAGGGAAGTGATGGTAGTACATCAGCACTTCTACGGACTATGCCCAGATAGGTCAGAAATGTGCTTTGAATGATTAGTAATGTGGAAATAGTTGGAGCTATGCGACTCGAAAGGCTAGACATCCTGCCCTGAAATGATCTGGATAGAATATCGACTAGGATTCGTGTATGTAATTCATTATACTGTAAGTTGCATTTGTGTATCTAATTGCATGATACTGTAAAATGCGTTTAACATATGTGAGTAGTACAATGCTGTAGCCATAATAAATCAACTCTTCTTTTCGACTGATTTGTCATGTGTTTATATTTTGGAATGTGGTGTGTGGGATGAAAGGAGAGTGCCAAGGTGCTGCCTGCCCAGTTTGTGAGCATGTGCAGGTTTGCTCCTGTTCCTCATCGTCCCTGCTTCCATGCAGCCATGTTGTGAAATACTGGTGAGGTGGACATTCTGATTGGATGTGTACTAGATAATGAGACTTTTATTGTATGTTGACAATAGAAGGAACACAATGGTGCAATGTTCTTGAGCAGGGGTTCTCAACCCAGTACTCAGGACACACTGAGCCAGTCAGGTTTTCAAGATACCCACAATGAATATAGGAGTGGAAAACATGAAAAAGGATCTGCAGAAGTTGGAAGAATGGTCCAATGTTAGGCAGTTAAACTTTAATGCAAATAAATGCAGAGTGATGCATTTGGGAAGTATAAATCTCAGGGAGCCAGTGCTAGGAGGTGAGGGGCTGACATGCACAGTCAGGGAGTAGGACTTTGGGGTGATAGTATCAGAGGATCTGAAGGTGATGAAACAGTGTGAGAAGGTGGTGGCTGTAGCCAGAAGGATGCTAGGTTAAGTGAAGGGGCATAATTGAACGAAAACATCTATCTCCATGGGCGTTTATCTCCGAGAACGGGTCCGTGAAGGGGCGGACCGAACCGTATTTTCGAAAAAAAATAGACGTCCATGTTTTATTCGACAATTTGTGAGCTGGGCATTTTTGTTTTTCAGCGATAATGGAAAATGAAAGCGCCCAGCTCAAAATCGAATAAATCCAAGGCATTTGTTCGTGGGAGGGGCCAGGAGTCGTAGTGCACTGGTCCCCCTCACATGCCAGGACACCAACCGGGCACCGTAGGGGGCACTTTTACAAAAAAAAAAAAAAAAGGTAAAAGAGCTCCCAGGTGCATAGCACCCTTCCCTTGTGTGTTGAGCCCCCCAAATCCCCCTCAAAACCCACTGCCCACAAGTCTACACCATTACTATAGCCCTAAGGGGTGAAGGGGGGCACCTACATGTGGGTACAGTGGGTTTCGGGGGGTTGGACGACTAAGCATTAAGCAGCACAATTGTAACAGGTAGGGGGGGATGGGCCTGGGTCCACCTGCCTGAAGTCCACTGCACCCCCTAACAACTGCTCCAGGGACCTGCATACTGCTGTTAGGGAGGTGGGTATGACATTTGAGGGTGAAAATAAAAAGTTGTGAAACATCATTTTTTTGTGGTGGGAGGGGGTTAGTGACCACTGGGGGAGTCAGGGGAGGTCATCCCCGATTCCCTCTGGTGGTAATCTGGTCATTTAGGGCACTTTTTGGGGCCTTATTCGTGAAAAAACAGGGTCCAGGAAAAGTGCCATAAATTCTAGCTACAAACGCATACTTTTTGTCCATTATCAGCGAAAGGCGCCCATCTCTCCTCGGCCGATAACCACGCCCCAGTTCCACCTTCGCCACGCCTCCGACACGCCCTCATCAACTTTGTACGCTTCTGCGATGGAGTGCAGTTGAAAACGTCCAAAATCGGCTTTCCATTATACCGATTTATTCGTTTTTTGCGAGATAAACGTCTATCTCCCGATTTGGGTCGAAATCTAGGCATTTTCTCTTTCAATTAAAAGGTGGATAGAGAGAAGCATTGCCAGCAGAAGAAAGGAGGTGTTGATGCTCCTGTACAAATCGTTGGTGAGGCCCCATTTGGAGTATTGTGTTCAGTTTTGGAGGTGGTATCTTGCTATGTATATAAAAAGACTTGAAGCGATCTAGAGGAAGGCAACAAAAATGGTATGGAGTTTGTGACAAAAGATGTATGAGTAAGGACTACAAGACCTGAATATATACCCTAGAGGAAAGATTGGACAGAGAGATATGATACAGACGTTTAAATACTTGAAAGGTATAGAGACAAATATTTTCCAGAGAAGGGGAAAAGGTAAAACTAAAGGACATGAATTGAGGTTGTGGGGTGGTAGACTTAGAGTAATGTCAGGAATTTTTTTTTTCCACTAAGAGAGTGGTTGATGTCTGGAATGTCCTCCTGAGGGAGATGGTAGACACAAAAGCAGTGACAGAATTCAAAATGATGTGGGGTGAACACGTGGAGGGGCATAATCGAACGGGGCACCCAAGTTTTCCTGGGGCTGTCCTCGCAGGACGGCTCCATGAAGGGGCGGGGAAACTTGTATTATCGAACCAAGATGGGCGTTCATCTTTTGTTTCACTACTACGGTCGGAGACGCCC
Source organism: Microcaecilia unicolor (assembly GCF_901765095.1). Classification (NCBI taxonomy): domain Eukaryota; kingdom Metazoa; phylum Chordata; class Amphibia; order Gymnophiona; family Siphonopidae; genus Microcaecilia; species Microcaecilia unicolor. Next base: position 422,977,679 of record NC_044031.1, read on the forward strand.
AAATCTCAACATTTAGGTCGACCTTAGAGATGGTCGTCCTTAGAGATGGTCATCCCTGGTTTTCGGCGATAATGGAAACTGAGGATACCCATCTCAGAAACTACCAAATTCAAGCCATTTGGTCATGGGAGGAGCTAGCATTCATAGTGCACTGGTCCCCCTGACATGCCAGGACACCAACCGGGCACCCTAGGGGGCACTGTAGTGGACTTCAGAAATTGGTCCCAGGTGCATAGCTCCCTTACCCTGTGTGCTGAGCCCACCAACCCCCCCCCCCCCCAAAAAAAAAAAAATACCCATTCCCCACAACTGTATACCACTACCCTAAGGGGTGAAGGGGGCACCTACATGTGGGTACAGTGGGTTTCTGGTGGGTTTTGAAGGGCTCACATTTACCACCAGAAGTGTAACAGGTAGGGGGAGATGGGCCTGGCTCCGCCTGCTTGAAGTGCACTTCACCCACTAAAACTGCTCCAGGGACCTGCATACAGCTGTCATGGAGCTGGATATGACATTTGAGGCTGGCATAGAGTCTGGCAAAAAAAAAAAATAAGTTTTTTTAGGGTGGGAGGGGTTTGGTGACCACTAGGGGAGTAATGGGAGGTCATCCCTGATTCCCTCCGGTGGTCACCTGGTAAGTTTGGGCACTTTTTTTAGGCTTGGTTGCAAGAAAAAATGGACCAAGTAAAGTCGGCCAAGTGCTCGTCAGGGACGCCCTTCTTTTTTCCATTATTGTCCAAAGACGCCCATCTCTTAAGCACGCCCTAGTCCCGCCTTCGCTACACTGCCGACACGCCCCCATGAACTTTGGTCATCCCCGCAACAGAAAGCAGTAGAGGACGTCCAAAATTGGCTTTCGATTATGCCGATTTTGGTGACCCTGAGAGAAGGACGCTCATCTCTCGATTTGTGTTGGAAGATGGGCACCCTTCTCTTTCGAAAATAAGCCTGAGAGGATCTCTAATTAGAAAACGGATGGTATTTAAAAAAAAAAAAAACTTGGCTGCATGTGTGTTGATGTGTCGAGTGGTGCTTAGATGGCAACTCCAGCTGTGAACAACTAAGGCTGGTGCTGGGCAGACTTGTGTGGTCTGTGTCCCATATATATGGCAATCCGCTGGAAAGAGCTTCAACAGCAATTTCAGCAGCTGGAACGTGATTTCAGTGCTGGGCAGACTTTTACAGTCTGTGCCCTGCAAATAATGACAAGACTAATTTGGATAGGCTGGAGTGGGCTTCGACAGAACTCCAATATAGTCTTCTACAGTCTATGTCCCAGAAATGCAAAAGACAGACCGTGATCAAGTATTTTATATCATATTCATTGTTGGCTTAATCATGAATTGATAATGAGTTTGTCTGTTGGACAAAATAGATACACCGTTCAGGTCCATATGTTACTATGATACTATGAGATAAATTTGCATGCACCACCTCCAATGTATGCATATCATTTCATGCATATATCCTGAAAACCTGACTAGCTACGTGTATCCTGAAGAATGGGTTGAGAACCCCTGAAGGATGCAAACTAGGTTTTTAAAAAAATCAAAGCTGTATTAACCATGTCTTTTTCTACCTACATTTTTATGTGCTTCAGTGATTAGGCCACTGAATTATGTTAAACAGCCACAAAATAGTCAGGGGTCCTGTTTTTGTCAGTGTTCCTTTTTCTATATCTGTGGCAAATTATAGAACATAAAAAAGCAGAATCTCAATGGAAAACACAGTATAAAGCCACTTCAGTACAAGCAATTCACATGCCCTTCTTCTAGTCTTACACAGTTGAATTCTATTCTTATATTACATTTTCCTTTGTTATTTTTTTATAGCTCTTTCATGCATATTTCATTATTTATGAAAGATCATGGTACCAATAGTAATTCTTTAACCTTGTTGATACAAATTAACAACAATATGGTTCAAAAGTCAAACAAAAGAGAGAGAGAGAGAGAGTGAGGCAGACAGACAGACAAAGTTCTCAATTTCTCTATCCCCCTTGTGAGTTTCTTTCCTTTTCTCATTGTTGTGATAAAGAGGATGGATTTACCATAGGACATGATTTTCCGTAATCTGTAGAATGAATCTGATGCTCTGTTTTGCCCATATTTGTTGCTATGCTCTCCCTGCAAGCATGTTTATCGAGGTCTACCAAAAGCCCAGAAGCACATAGGTCAGAGACCAGCATTTTGATGGATTATGGGATTGTAACTGTCCCTGCCAGCTGACAGCTTTTATTGGCTGGGAGGATGAGCCTCTAAACCTTTATATAATTATTGCATTAGAGCTAGTGTGCCTCTGTGTTGTTGGCACTTGTTCAGGGATCAATGTGAAGATAATTTCAAAAATGAATAGTAAGTATTGATCGTCCCTTGGTGGAGCCTTATCAGTGACTGCGGCAGAGTACTGTAGATTATAACCTCACTGTCATTTATGATGATATGATACGTATTGTAGAATAGCAATTTAAGAAAAGGGCTGATTTAATTCACAATGGATTTTTACAGCTTGATGGGTAATAAATCAGAATCTGTGTAATTTTTAGAAATGAACACATGTTGGCAGTAGTTCAGGCCAGTTCCTGGGAGATCTGAAAATGACCAGAGAGGGCAAACAGCAGCAGAGAACCCCTTCTGAATGATTGGCCGTTACTTGATTTTGACATTGAGATGACCTTGGGGCCTCAGCTAGCAGCTGCTGGTTAATTTTCTTCACTGAGGACACAGTTTAACTTTCTATCTGTCTGCCAATTACCTGACATTTTCAACTTATCACCTTCTATTTTTTAAATTATTGGAAGCACATCCACATTTTGATTTTTTTTTCTTTTTTTGTAAGCATGTACTTTTTTCACTGCTGCTGGAGCACTTTCTATGACATGTGGCAGTAAAATATTTTGTGTGTATGTTAAAAATAGAAATAGCCAAATATTATTTGTTATGTGAGGAACCAATGAATATTTATTTTGGATATTTCATGTAAATGATAGTCATATACTTTGCTATATGTGGAATGGTAATTTAAAGGGCATGATTAGACCAATACAAAAAATGAGAACAAAAATGTTATGATAACAGCCTAGCAGTAAATAATCCTAATCCTGCACAGAAGAAGAAATTGAGACAGTATAACTGGACTTTGGAAAATTACAGGTTAAATATCACACACTGTGGTCAGTACTTTTTTTTTTAATTACTGGCCATAGCATTTAAATATTATCTAGATATTTAGGAGTGCCCTTGGCTTGGACCGGGGACAACATAACATGGCTGATCCATGCCACTGACATAACTGAGAGAAGGTGAAGAAACGAGGAGGCACAGAGAGAGCTGGAATAAAGAGCAGAACGAGTTAAGCTACGGGTTCTGAAAAAAGTGGTTGGAGTGGGAGCTGCAGAATGGAGACAGGAGAGGAGAAAAGCTGATTGGAGCTTCGTAAAGAGAGCAAGCTCCAATCAGTAGGAACATGAGTTGATGCAAGCAGATTGAGTCTTGGTGGGAGGAATTTTGTAGCAGGAGACTGGGTGGGAGGAGGGTTTCACCCACCTGCCTGCCCATGTAGTTATAGCAGGGGAGTGAAGTGAGGTTTGGTGGTGAGGGTAACCAGTGGCCAAATTTAATTGCGGAATTGATCGGGGGATTGAGGAATGGTTCATGTACAGCATCGTCATGGAGCAAGGGTGAGAGGAACAAAGGCAGAGTCTTGTGTCAGATCCTGACATGGAGGGGAAATATCATTAGTCAAATGTTTATTGTTAATTTGTTACTGACTAACTACAATGTCTTGAGTTCTATAAGTTGATATATATTTGCTGTTCAAGAATAGAAATTTGAATTGTAATTACTTATCCGTTATTGATAAATAAAAGCTGTGACTGGTTTGTGGCCAATTAAGGCTTGACTGGTTTATTGGTAATGCATGGGTAACAAGAGGTATAAATGTGTGAGTGTTAGGTGCAGGTAACTGGATCGTGTTTAGATTTAAACCCCCAACTTGGTTTCTCCCTCCCTTCTCTTCAACTTCTGTCCCTCTTTCTATCCTTCTCAGTCCCCATTTCAGTATTTTCTTTCCTCAATCTGCATAGGAATATACAAATTGCCGTACTGTGTCAGACCAAAGGCCAATCTAGCACAGCGTCCTGTTTTGAACAGTGACCAGACAGGTCACTAGTAGGATCCCCAAAAGTGAAAAGATTCCTTGCTAATTATCTTCAGTGATAAGCAGTGGATTTCCCCAAGACAATTTAATAAAGGTGTACTATTCCATACAGTGGGTATTACTAGAGTTGATGGATTTTTCCAGGGGAAGGGAGGTCCCTGCCAATGGGATGTCCCTGGGTGGGGGCCCAGCCAAGGGAGGAGTATTGGAATAAAATGCAGAGATGTGGTGGTATCCTTGTGGAGATTGACAGCAGGGGCGGAGTTTGTGTTTAATAAAATAAAAGGTGGGGAAGTACACGAGGTCTTTGATTTCCTGTGTCCTCACCGAGACCCTCGGGAGTACTGGGGGGTCCTGGAGTGAAGGAAACAAATACAGACTGGCTACAGGAGTAGTTGCTGTCCCTATAAGTGGCAACTAGCAAGAGGAGTTAGGCTTCAGATGGACAGAGTAGAGTCCAACCTAGAAGCAGAACTGGGATGGGAGAAAGTCTGCCCTGGTGCCTGGAGTATAGCCTTGGAGAGGTGCACTGCTGATGGCGAGGACAGTTGACATTGGACTGTGCCTGCAAATTATTGTGTGGAGGAAAGGAGTATCATAGCCTGGGATTTATTGTTGTCACAAAGGGATGGGAAAGTGGGCAGGTGGTACTGTAAATATGTACAGTATAAATCTCAAGTGAAAGGGAAGTGATGTGGATCCTTTCATCCCACCAGAGGATGTTACAGAACTGTAAATATCTGAAAGTTGATTCATTGTCAAACTGGTTGCCAAAATTACAGTAAAGTTAGAGCACTGAGTGGTTTTTGGAGAGCATGAAACAGAGTGCCTGGACTGAGAGAGAAGAGACTCCCTGGTGTTCTCCATAGATTCCCAACACCCTGGATCACTATTCCAGACCAGTTTACACACTCCAAATCTTGCTGAATGAAAGCTGTGATTGAATGTATGAGGAGCTGAGTAGAGAAAGAATAGAGCATCTGTGGGAATGTTGGGGAAGAGCCACACCATTTTTGATTACTTTACATTGGCTTTTCTGTAGATTTGTGAATTTTTTTAATACTAATGATGTTTTTTTTAATTCTTCATTATACTGGGCCAACTTATTTTTAGAAAAGTGTTGCTAAATACAGTCTCCCAGAGATCTTCATTCCCAATCAATGTTCATCTTGATATTCCTTTAGTTGAGGAGATGAAACTGGTTACAAACTGTAAACAAACTTTACAAAGTAAAGTATGCCAGGTTTGGAATAGCCTATCAGCTGACATTAAACTGATTAGAACAATTGTAGCAGAAAAATCTTAAGGCGTCTCAAAAATGAAATTTAAAAGCCACAGGAATTGCGATTATTTGAGGAAAAGGGAGCTCTTTACTACTCAAATCCTATAGTTGTTTTGAGTGAATCAGGATTTATTGGGAAAAAATGTGATTCATAATGTTTTCCTACTGGATGGTCTTAGTTCTTAGGAGTTGGCTGATTTTGTTTCAAGGGTGGTAGACCTTTACTCCTTCCTAAAAAAAAAAAATTGTTCTTGTCACAGACAGGTTCAGTTGATTAGGAAGGGGTCTGACTTAATTTGGACTCTTCAGCTATTGTGCACTGGAAAGCATGTTGTGTTTCCTCTTTGGAGGAGGTCCAGTAGTTAGTGAGGGAGTGAGGAGGAGCTGTATGTATGATCCTTGTTCACCTGACAAGTTTATGGTCTACCTGATATATATGGAGGGGGGGGGGATGATTATATAATCTCTGCATGCACATTTATGTACCCATTGTTCATATAAATATATATAGAATGCTAACATATGCACACATAAGTGTATACTTGTCCATAAAAGTTCCAGCAGGGCACCTAAGCACTATGGAGTAATGGCATGAATAGCTTACAGAGGGCATGAATGCAAGAGGGAATACACTTGGGGAGGCATAGGAAGTGCTCTCAGTTATGCACCAACTTACAGATTACTGTAAGTTATACACATTCCTTTTACATTTAAACACCTACAGTTACTCCAGGTCTATGGCTTCTTTAATTGTGGACATGTAAACGTTACACTCATATTCTGCAATGGAACATGGGTGCCTAGCTGCTGTTGTAGAATGTGCTCATTTCACATGGCCTCAAGGTAAAAAAATTAGATGTGCCCACTTATAGAATTGCTCCATGGTGTCCCTTGTCCCTTGATTCAGCAATATATCCTCCTTATCTGAAATGATCACAATTTTCTCCTATTAAAAAAAATGTTGTATGGGAAGCTATTCAATTTTTCTGTGGGGGTCTAATGTGGTTGAAACTTGGGTTATGTATCAGTTGTGTGATCATTTTGATACTATTAAAGGGTTGGGCCCTCTGCAGTCGTGCTGGTTTCAGTACATAGACCCTTTTAATATCCCTTGTAGTTGATATTGTAATCCCCTGTCAAATAGGGATTACTGAAATACAGAATCCCTGGTTGAGCATTACTGGGGGGGTGACTGGGAGGTTCTTGGGTGGGAGGATGCCCAGCCCATGGGAGTGTTTAGGTAATAAAATTCAGAAAGATAGTGCCCATGTTCTGTGGAGTGACAGATTGGGAAGAGTTTAGCTATAATAAAAGAGATTTTGAGCAGGAAGATGTCCTTGGTTTTGCCTCTGAATAGGGATACCTAGTGATCTCTGGTAGCCTGCGAGCTCCTGCCAAGTGACCAGGAAGGAGAAGGGGGATCCTGGAATGCCATTTACAGTTGGGCAGAAAATACAATCAGTTATTGTTTTCTCACAGTAACTAGAGAAGAAGCCAGAGCTTTGGGAGGATTGGGGAGTCCTGCCCATAAGTGGGGTTTAGGACAGGAAGGAACCTATCCAAGGTCCAGGTGCAACCCTGTGAGGTACATCCACGAAGGATAGTCATAAGGGCCTGTGCCAGGTGGAAGTGTAGTGATTCAGGTAAGGAAAGAGACTGTCCCTGTCCCTGTGGTAATATATGGCTACAGGATAGGCATAGACGAGAGAACTTGTCAATATGTGAATAGCCCTAAAAGACCCTTGTATATACCCCTGTGAACAGTTGTGATATGGAGGTCCACCCAGGACAGTGGAAGACTAAGATAAAATTATTTAAGGTTAATAACAAGAATTTACTGTTTGAACTCAGTCTCAACCCATTCATCTATGCAGATGATGTTACAATATACATTCCCTTCAGACAGAACTTGACAGAAATAACCAAAGAAATTAATGATGGCCTTAACATCATGGCCTCCTAGGCAAACTCATTCAAATTGAAGCTGAACACTGAAAAAACACACTGCCTCATCCTATCATCACAACATAACAAATACAAACCCACAACTATAAGTACCCCTGGACATATACTCCTACTTCAGATAGCTTAAAAATACTCGGCGTCACACTCAACCTCAACCTCATACTTGAGAACCAAGTAAATACGGTAATAAAGAAAATGTTCTATGCAATGTAGAAACTCAAACGAATAAAACCTTTCTTCCCGAGGGAAACTTTTCGAAACCTAATACAATCAATGGTCCTAAGCCATGTGGATTACTGTAACGGAATCTACGCAGGATGTAAAGCACAACTCACAAAAAACTCCAGACTGCCCAAAATACAGCAGCCAGATTGATATATGGTAAAACACGATTTGAAAGTAATAAATCCCTACAAGAAAAGTTGCACTGGCTCCCAATCAAAGAACGAACCATCTTCAAAATTTGCAACTTGGTACACAAAAATATCTACGGCGTAGTACCAGGATACATGATAGACCTAATAGATCTACCAACCAGAAACAGAATCAGATCATCACGATCATACCTAAACCTACATTATGCAAACTGTAAAGGACTTAAATACAAAACAATTTATGTATCCAGCTTCTCCTACATAAGTGCACAACTATGGAACGGGCTCCCAAATGCTGTGAGAACAATCCATGACCACTTAAACTTCAGGAAATCACTCTTCAAAAAGGCCTAGTCCACCGATCCAACATAAATCCCAGCACCCAGCAACACAGCATAACTAATGATTGTACTGGACAATTCATAATCTTCACTTCCTTCGACCCCTATAACTTTGTATCAGTTATCAACCGAATTGGCAACAGCCTCTACGGTACTATGTAAGCCACATTGAGCCTGCAAATAGGTGGGAAAATGTGGGGTACAAATGTAACAAATTAATAACTGTCTGTTACAGAGTTATTATTTAAGCCTGGATTGCAGCGTGTTTCCTGGACTGGAGAGTGGATCAGAAACTGGTCACATTGTATACATTTTTAAAAGACTCAAAAACAGGTCTCCCCAAACCCCATCACTATGTTAGACTACCTGTATTTGGCCATGGGGGAATTAAATGTGAATAATCCCCGGACCTCTGTTACTGAATGGGTAGTGAGAAGTCCAGAGGTTGACTGTTTCATCAGGAGCTTTAACCTCAACCTTATTGTGGTAGGAGGATATGGGGCAGTTGTCTTGAGGCCAGTGGAGAACACGAGTCAGTGGTTGGGAGAGCCAGTGCCTCAGAAATGATTGGAAGAACCGTGGGTTGACTGAGGGGGAGTGACCGCAGTAAAGCTTCCCAGAATGAGCACAATGGATATACATTTAAAGAGAGTTGTTTGGGATAAGTGGGAGTTAGACTACCCTTATGTACCCTTGGCAGTCAAGTGTGTGGTGGAGGTCCAGAGGGAAGTATGGACACAGGAGGCCATTTGCCAGCTTATGAAGCAGTATGGGAGCCTATTGGAGGGACTGGAGGACCCTTGAGCCTGCCACTATATTGATACCCAATATAAGAATTGAACAATTGGGCAGTCTATTTATTTATTTATTTATTGCATTTGTATCCCACATTTTCCCACCTCTTTGCAGGCTCAATGTGGCTTACAATATATCATGAGTAGTGGAAATAGATTAGAAAATAGACATTTAGTGTTACAGAAAAGATCTTGGGATAGTAGAATTTTAAACAAGCAAATATTATAAAACAGTTCTGAATATCTGTGGAGGGGATGCATACATTTACACTGGTTGATCTTTGTTGTATGCCTTATTAAAGAGATGGGTCTTCAAGAATTTACAGAAGTTAGTTAGTTCGTAAATCGTTTTTAAGTTGCACGGCAGTGTGTTCCATAACTGTGTACTCAGGTAGGAAAAGTTTGACGCATGCGTTAGTTTGTATTTTAGACCTTTGCAGTTGGGGAAGTGAAGATTAAGGGATGTGTGGGATGATCTTTTAGCATTCCTGGGTGGTAGGTCTACCAGGTCTGACATGTAGGCTGGGGCTTCTCCGTGGATGAGTTTGTGAACTAGGGAGCATATCTTGAACGTGATGCGCTCTTGAAGTGGGAGCCAGTGTAGCTTTTCTCGTAAGGGCTTAGCGCTTTCATATTTACAAACATTGTGCCAAGATTGTGGATTCCCAGCAATGCCTCCAATGCCATAGTGTGACCAGTATGTTACCACGGAGCTTTCTCAAGGGACAACATGTCCAAAGAATACAGGAAGCAAAAGGCAATTTAGCATGTACAACGGCACGTTGATAATTAGTATCCCTTAAGAAAAGCCAGTGAAACATGTCCCCGTTGAGAGTTAAAAGCTAAGTGTCATTTGAAGACTTTATCACAGAAATGTTTATTGTGATATTCTGTTTTGCACTGCATATTGTTACTAAGAACAGCACAAAAAAGTTCAAGAAACAATGTTCAACAATACGGGAGGTTTTTGGCCAATGATGAAGTGGTGATCCTGTTGAGTACTAGAGCTATTTTAGTGGATTTTCACTAAGTACCACAGGTTTCTTTGAAGCCTTTTCCTCTGCGCAACTTTTAGTGACAGTTTTCAGAAGCACTAGATATTTAGACCCACAGTGTTTTGTTTGGGAGATGAGGAAAGCCAGAGATAGAATTGCAAGACTGAAAAGTGCTAAGAATGGATATGTAGCAAGTGATGAGTGAAAGACAGAGAATTGTTGCACAAATGTTATTTCTGATTTGGTGTTCAAAGAAGAAATCTATGAAAAAGGATTACAGATGGCCAGCAAAAGTATACGTGGGAGTGGAGTAGACATCTCACTATTCACAGAAGATAATGTTTATGAATAACTTGCAAAACTGAAAGTGGATTTAAAGCCACGAGAACCAGGTGACATAGGTATCAGGATAATATCAGAGCTCAAAAAGGTCCTGATATGTGCACTAAAGATTGTATTTAATAGACCCTAGGAGATGAGAAAGTATGGAAAGGACTGGAGGGGGTCAGATGTGGTCTTCACAAAAGTGTTAATAAAGAAAATACGGGAAACTACAGGCTGTAAAAATGGAAAAAGTAGTAGAAACACTGCTGAAGGATATGATATTAAACTCTTTACAATTCAGTAGGTTGCAAGTTCCAAGACAAAATGTGTTTACCACAGTACTAGGAACAGTCTCACAATGGGCCTGCGCCTTAACAGGACAAAGATCCTGATAACGGGTAAAATCAATCACTCCATTCCATGTATAGTTTTTTTTTCTTTTTTGAAACAAGTGTGTGTGTGTTTCTTTATTTTAAAAATATATATCCCACTTACCATTAAGCGGCTTATGTCAAAACATACATAATTCAATAAAAACAAAACCCCAAACCTAAAATAAATTTTATATAAAACTAATACTGGTGTCTTCTGTCCATACCAATCATAATCAATTACACAACAGGAAAAGCCTGCAAAAATAAATGAGTTTTTAAAACCTTTTGAAATTGTTGCAAAGTAGAACAAAATCTGAGGTGCCCTGGAAGCATATTCCATAACAATGGACCTGCTACAGAAAAAGTACATGCTGATGTATCAGCAAAACAAGACGTCTCTCACTGTCAGATCTCAAACTGCGAGGCGGAACATATAACGGTATTACCTGACCCAAATACTGAGGAACTACTGCATACATTGTCTGCTAAATTAATGTCAACACTGCTGTATATGATACTATATTGGTAACCAATGAAGGCTCCTCAACAACAGGATCATGTTGAAATCTTGGATTCCCCCATAATGAATTGTGTTGCAGAATTTTGCATTATCTGTAAAGCTATAGATATAAGGAGAGAGAGAGATGTATCCATCTATATTTTTATATAGATAGATACATCGTATGCTTACTGCAGGCTAAAAAGCACTACCATGGGCTGTGCTCAGGTAGCGTGCAGTAGTTTTCAGACCAGTGCATGCTTCCTAGGCGCTAAAAAAATACTTTTTTATTTTTTAGTGCTGCGGTGTGCTTGCCGGCGGAGAGTAGACGTGTGCAGCGCTAATCAGCACAGCTTTATCACTGTATACTAACCGATTAGCGTATGGTTAGTGCAGGAGCCCTTATCACCTAGAAAAAAATAGGTGTCAGTAAGGGTTCCCATGATAACTGGGAAATAGCCATTAATGAGGGAAATTTAAAAATGTTGCCATTTTACAGCCATGCTAAAAGTGGCCTCAGCGTGCATGAAAACCACATGCTAGACATAGTGCAGGCCATAAACATCAAATAAAATGACAAATACATACCAAGACACTTCTTCACAGCAATTAAATCAGGGAAAACACTCCCAAAGTGGCAACCTCCCAACCATGGCTAACCACCTTATGCAGGAACCATAAGCTGCTACGCATCACCCACTTAAATCCCCCATGAATCCATTCCTTAAATCTGGTCTATTCTGACCAATATTTCTAAGATTTCACCTCCTCTTGAAAATCTAACTTGCTTCAACACAATAAGTCTTAGCTCATTAACCTCATGTTTAAAACAAAGCCAATGATCTACCAGAGGGGAACCTGCTCATTGCAACCTGACATTGCTCAAATGTTGTACTATACGTAACTTGTTACGTGGGCTGCATATCCCATAGACCACCTGCTGTGACTCACAATCTGTTCTAGAATTCAAATTATATTATTTATGAGTGCTAGCAATAGTTACAGCATCAGCTTCAATTGAATACACACATTTGTGGCATTTAACATGAAATTTTTGCTCACTGGGACTCTCTTCTCAGCTAGGCTTAACACTTAATAATTCCATCAGAATACTACCTCTTCTATAAGCAAATCTTGGGTAGTACAAAATCCCGAATGCTGGGACGGACCTCCTTCACTGGCGGAAGAAATGGGTAGACATTTAACTAGTTAAGAATACAAGAGCTGCGCTATTGGGTCAGACTATGGGTCTATCTATCCTAATATCCTGTTTCCAATTGTGACCAGTCCAACTCACAATTACCTGGTAGGGTCTCAAAAAGTAGAAACATTTTGTGCTACTTTAATCCCCGGGATAAGCAATGGTTTCCCCAGCTTTACCCTAATAATAGTTTATGGACTTTCCCTCCAGGAATTTGTCCAAATCTTTTTTTAAACTTAGCAATATTAAATGCTTTTAAAATTTGATCAAGCAATGAGTTCCAAGCTTAACTATACATTAAGTGAAAAAAATATTTTCTCCTATTTATCATAAATGTGCTACTATGCATGGGGTGTCCTCTTGTCTTTTTTTACATTTTGAAAGAGTAAACAGTCAGTTTGTTTTTACCCATTCCACTCTATTCATGATTCTATAGATTTCTATCATATCTCCCCTCAGCAGTCTCTTATGCAAGCTGAAGAGCATTAACCTCTTTAGCCTTTCCTCACATAAGTCATTTCATCATCTTAATCATTTTGGTTGCCCTTCTGTGTACCTTGTTTCAGTTTCACTATGGGACTCATTTTCAAAGCACTTAGACTTACAAAGGTCCATAGGTTACTCTATTATATAACTTTGTAAGTGCTTTGAAAATACGTCTCTACGTCTTTTTTGGAGATGCAGTTACCAGACTTGCACACAATGCTCAAGATGTGGTCTCACCATGGAGTGATACCAGAGGCATAATGGTATTCTTTATATTATTCTCTATTCCTTTCTAATAAATCTTAACATTCTGTGTGTTATTTTGGCCACCGCTGCACACTGAGCAATAAATTTTAGCATGCATTCCATGATGACACCTAAAAACTTTTCCCCCCCACGCCGCCGCTGCTGACCCTCCGCCACCACTTTCGACCCCCCCACGCTGCCGCAGCAAGGTACCTTTGCTGGCAGTGGTCCCCAACCCCCGCCAGCCTTAATCTTCCTCAGTGCCAGTCTCCGGCGCGTTCGCTGATCTGTGCTGTGGGTCCTGACGTCCAGCACATCCTGCATATTCCTTTACGTGCAGGATGTGCTGGACGTCAGGACTCACAGCACAGATCAGCAAATGTGCCAGAGACCAGCGCTGAAGAAGACTAAGGCTGGCGGGGGTTGGGGTCCCCTGCCAGCAAAGGTACCTTGTGGAGATGGTGGGTCGAAAGTGGCTGGGGAGGGTCGGTGAGGGGGGGGGGTCGAAACTAGAGGGGGCCAGGACTAAATCTGTGGGGGCCCATGCCCCTGTGGCTCCACCTAGCTACGCCCCTTGGTGGAACTTAGCATCATGCAACTATAATTTGGGTTATTCTTCCCAATGTGCATCACTTCACACTTGTCCACATAAAGTTTCATTTGCTATTTGGATGCCGAGTCTTCCAGCCTCCCAAAGTCCTTCTGTGATTTTTCACAGTCTTTGTGAGATTTCACAACTTAAATAGAGTGAGAAGGGTGACCAAAATAGTTTTGTATAATCTTGAAATTTGATCACCTCACTCATTGTTCCTATTTCCTGATCATTTATAAATATATGAAAAACAGTAGTCCCAGTACAGATACTTACAGCATTCCACTATTCACTTTCTTCCATTTAGAGTACTGGCTATTTAGAGGGGAATTTAATAAATGGTGCCCAAAGTTAGGAGCTGGGATGATCTGTGGTGATCTAGTATTCTAAAAGGGTCTTCTGTGCAGAACATCCTTTGCAGAATAATAGCTTAGCATGCATCTCACGTTTAACTTTGGGCATGAGCATTTATACCTGTCAAAAGCTGGTTTAAATGTTGGAACCCAACTAATGTCAGTTAGGCATGTAAATGACATTATTCTATAACATCACACCTAAATATTGGAAACATTTCTGACCCGTCCATTCCCCTCCCATGGTCATGTCATTTTTGTTATTGTGTGCTATAAAATGTAGGCATGTATGTTATAGAATAGGGCATAGGGTATATTCATGTTGCCAGAGAATGTAGTAAAAGCAGTTAGCTTAGTGGGGTTTAAAAAAGGTTTGAACGGCTTCCTAAAGGAAAAGTCCATAAACCATTATTAAAATGACTTGAGGAAAATCCACTGCTTAATTCTGGGATAAACAGCATAAAATGTATTAAGCTTTTTTGGGATCTTACCAGGTATTTGTGACCTGGATTGGCCACTGTTGGAAACAGGATGCTGGGCTTGATGGACCTTTGGTCTGTCCCAGTGTGGCAATACTTATGTACTTATGACTGCCAAGTCACACCAGTTATTGATCATTAGCACCCAATTAGCTAATTAGTTTATGTGCAGATCTAAGATCTCCACCCAAATTTGCAGGCCCAACTTTGGGCAACCTATACAGAATCTGGCAGTTAACTCTTTTCTCTATTTTCTATATTTTAATCAGTTCTCAATCCACAACAGAACATAGTCTTCTATTCCATGATTTTTAATATTTTCAGAAATCTCTCATGATGGACTTTTTCTAAAGCTTTCTGAAAGTCCAGATACACTAAATTGTCTGACTCATCTTTGTACACATATGTGTTATAATCATCTGATTTTTGTTTATTTTACCGTTTGAAGTATCTGTTTTAGGAAACTGGGTTCTTAGAACTGAAGTGATAGTTTACACTTTATCTCTGTTGCTTTGCTGAATACATATTGCTTTTATTTATTTTCAGTGGTCCTTATTGCTTATCAGTAGTTAATAAAGAGGGATTTTGGATCTTGGGACCAATGTTTAGATATGTCTTTCCCTACACTACGTGCCATCATCTACACAACTAACCATACATCCTTGGGATGTCACTGTTTCCTTCACATTCAGTATACAATATACCTTATAATTATAATTATATTCTTATGCCACCCAAGGAATTATGCTTCAGGAATATTAAGCCCACTGTTTACAAAGCCACATTATATTAACTGTTAGTATATGCTAATTCCCGCATTAAACAGTTAATATTGAAATTATCGTTTTGGGATAGGAAATGGGTATGGAATGGGCAGGTTTTGTGCCTTTCAGGTAACACATGGATCATTACCACACATTATCTGTGAATTTGGAAAATAATAGAGAGAGGTTAATGCCACTTCAAGGCATTGTCAAAAAATGTACCCTGCGTCTCCTAGAACTGCAGCAATGTCTGTCCAAACAGTTAATTGCCACTTTTTTTTAATTAAACACACATGGCCCATCTTGCTATTTCTTTAGAACTAAAAGTATGTATGCATGTATATAGATGGGAATTTTTAACATTGTCTATAAAATGTGTTTGTGTATCCATCCATTTCTCCCTTTTAGCCTACATAGGCAACACAGATCTGTCAGCAAAGCAGACCCATGAGTATGCCGTATCATTACGTGCTTGGGAGGAATCATTCAAAGCAATGTAATTTACTCACTATCGGTCAGTTTGACCCCTGACCCTGGTCCCTTGATAGAGTAACCTTGGCAACCCTTGATGTGTGTTAAGCCAGGATATGCTTATTGGTCTCATCTGTGACAGCTTTCTAGAAAGTGCTTAACAATTCTTGATCTTTTCAATAAAAAATGAGAAATCCAATAATTTACTATATTGCGATCAGATGAGTATTTACTGCAGCACAGAAACAATAAATGAAACACTATTGGAAAAGTACAGAATTTCTGTCAGATCTGATGTCCTGATTTTTTTATTCTTACCTAAAAGTATAGCAAGGACGTGCAGTCTCTCACTATAAGACATTGACATAATATACTCAATACACAGATGTGGTCACATGGGCAAGGCAGATTTGTTTCAAGGGCTGGTTTGCAGATTTTTATGATCCTTTACATTCTTAGGCTTATGGCATATATTATCAGAAAGCAATGATGAAGTCAATATTAACACAGAAATTATCCATTTAGCTCCATGCTAAATAAATAATTGCTTGTTTATAAATATCAAGAGGGCTTATATCTATATATATATATATATATATATGTGTGTGTGTGGCTGCAACACTCAGATAGCCCTGCATAGCCCAGGCACTCACACTTAAAGGCTCATTTTCGAAAGAAAAGGGCATCCAAAGGCACATGAGCATCCCCGTGAAAGAAGGTTGCCCAAATCCAATAATTGAAACATGGCCGTAAGGGCGTCCTCAGCGCAAGGACACCCATCTATGGTCATCCCCACAGGGGGCGTGTTATGGGCGGCGTTATGAGATGGTAATGTATAACTGCTAGCAAAATGGTTTCGCAGGGGTGAGAACATGGGCATCCTTAGTTAGACCTGAAATAAAAGTGACCAGGGAAAGGGGAAGTCGTCTTTAGATCCATTAGCGATTTTGTGCAGTTGGAGAGTGGTGAGAGCGTTGTTGGAAGAGAAAGCTGAGAGTTTGTTGAGCACCTATTACCTTTGTCTGTGTGCCGTAGTTGGAACGTTTTCACCCTCACCTGCCTCATTTGTGTTTTACCTTTTCAGCTTTCCCTACCCCTTCTAGCCCCCAAACCCAGACACCACTACTCCTTCCTCTATCTCCCCCATCCCCTCCCCCTATCCCTCTCCATTCACTGTCCCAAAGTTCATATTTCATTCCCTTACCTGTTTGTAGTCTCTGTCTCTTTGTCCTGTGTACTGCTGCAGCGTGTTTGTAAAGACTGTCCTTTGCTGCTTGGCGAGTGAGTGGCTAGAGGATGTGGCAGGAGTGCTTGCAGTGTGACTCTGCTGTGTGTGGCCGCATTGTTTGTTGGTGGTGGGAGAGTGAGTGTCAGCTTCTGTTTTTTGCTGCTGTGTTTCACCAAGTTGGTAGTGAGAGGTGAGCACTGGTGGCACTGCATTGCACCTGTAGTGTGGGGAAATGGAGGCACAAAATGCATAGGTGGTTTACATGTTGGAGGAAGATGGGAGGCACCGCAGGTACGCACGCCCCAGAGTTTTCAGGCCCCGTAGCAGTTTCCTAGACCTCACTGACCTGCAGTGTCTCACTAGGTACCGCTTTGATAGGGCTGCCATTCAGCACCTTTGTGACCAGCTCCAACCCCTCCTGCAGCCCAGGAACCTTAGGAACAATCCCATCCCTGTACACCTAAAGATCATTGTTTCTCTCTCTTTTCTGGCCACTGGGAGTTTCCAGTCTGTCCTAGCTGTGAACACGGGTCTCACCCAGCCTTCCATTTCTAACTGGCTCACCCAGTTCCTTGATGCCTTCCTTACCCATACCTCTGAGTACATTTATTTATTTATTTATTTATTTGCTGCATTTGTACCCCACATTTTCCCACCTATTTGCAGGCTCAATGTGGCTTACATTATGTTGCAAAGGCATCACTATTAACAGAGTAAGAAATTCAACATATTGTTACAGATTCATGTATAAGAATTCAGGTAAATAGGGTCAGTAGAATGATAATACATAACATATAATTGAGAGCAGGTTAAGATATAATGATCAATGATGATAATATGATTAAAATAGTCGAATTAGAGGGATCAGTCTTAGTTGGTTCTGGCATAGATTGGAATCAGGTTATTAAGGAGGATTCTTTTTGTAAGTCTCCTCGAACAGGTGCATCTTCAGTAACTTCCGGAAGGTTGTCAAATCGTGTGCTGTTTTTATAGCATTCGATAGTTTATTCCATGATTGTGTACAGAGGTATGTGAAGGTAGAAGCATGTATTGATTTGTATTTAAGTCCTCTGCAATTGGGGAAGTGGAGGTTTAGTAAGTTACGTGATGATCTTTTGGTGTTTCGTGCTGGTAAGTCAATTAGATATGACATGTATGATGGGGCCTCTCCATGGATGATTTTATGAGTTAAGGTGCAGATTTTGAATGCAATTCAATCTTTTAATGGAAGCCAATGCAATTTTTCTCTGAGGGGTTTGGCGCTCTCATATTTCGCCTTTCCGAATATGAGCCTGGCTGCGGTGTTCTGGGCAGTTTGGAGTTTCTTGATGGTTTTTGCTTTTCATCCTGCGTAAATGGAATCACAATAATCCAGATGGCTCAATACCAGTGATTACACCAGCTTGTGGAATACCTCCCTTGGGGAAAAAAGATTTCACTCTTTTAAGCTTCCACATTGCAAGAAACATTTTCTTTGTAACATTCTTCACATGGTAATCTAGAGTAAGATTTCGTTCAATAGTAACACCCAGGAGTTTCAGGGTATCCAGAACAGGGAGAGTGTGAATTGGTGTATTTATATTGGCATAATTAGTCTTGTTATACTGCGATGATAAGATAAGACATTGCGTCTTTTATGCGTTAAGCTTGAGCAGGAATGCATCCGCCCATGAGTTCATTATTTGGAAGCTGGTATTAATTTTATCTGCAATTTCTGATAAGTTGTTCTTAAATGGAATGTATATCTTGACATTGTCGGCATAAATGTATGGGTTTAGGCCTTGGTTTGAAAGTGATTTGGCTAATGGTAACATCATTAAGTTAAAGAGAATCGGAGAAGGCGGCGATCCCTGAGGCACTCCACAGCCAGGTCTCCATGGTGATGATATGGTTGACTTAAATATCACTTGGTAAGATCTAACAGTCAGGAAGTTGAGAAACCAGTTCAATACATTTCCGCCCATTCCAAAGTATTCTAGGATGTTTAGTAGAACACCATGGTTAACCATGTCAAACGCGCTGGACATGTCGAATTGGAGGAGGAGGACATTCTTGCCAGTTGCAATGATTTGTTTGAATTAAGTCAGGAGTGTTATAAGAACTGTTTCAGTACTGTGATTAGCACGGAATCCAGATTGGGATGCTTGTACTATTGAGAATTTGCTCAAGTAGTCAGTAAGTTGTTTAGTTACTAGACTTTCCATTAACTTAACTACAAGAGGGATGGATGCAACTGGGCGATAGTTGGTTATATCGCTTAATTTTTTCTTCTGGTCTTTGGGAATTGGTGCAAGTAAAATATTACCTTTATCCATAGGAAAGGATCCATGTTGAAGCATATGGTTTAGATAGGAGGTGAGATCTGTAAGGAAACGTTGAGGAGCATATTTTATTAAGTGACTAGAGCATGTATCTAATTTGCAGTGGGATTTGATGAATCTGTTGACTGTTTGCGTGACTGTATCCTCAGTTAAAGAATTGAAATTTGTCCATATTTGGTCTACTGGATATTCATCGGTGGTTGGGTCCAGGTAATCAATAAATGTTTCATAGTTGGAGGGACTGGTTGATAAGGTGGATCTTAGTTTGATGATTGAAATAAGTGGCTAGATAATTTGCTGATGGGATATCTGAATTAGTTGAGGTGATCGGTGTAATATCTAGGAGATTATGTACAGATTGGAATAACTTGCGTAAATCTTTATAATCTGGTCCAATTTTGGATTTATAGAATGACCTTTTAGTCTGTCAAATGATATATTTGTATTTTCTTAACATTAATTTCCACACAGTGAATGTTTTTTCATTTTTCATTTTGTTCCATGCACATTCGAGCCTCCTTGTTTGAGTTTTTAATTTTTTAGTTCACCATTAAACCAAGGAAGTGAATTGTGTCTTCACAATGATTTTGTTTGTAACAGTGCTATTGCATCACATATGTACTTGCATCTATTATCCCAATTTAAAAGGTATTGATTGGAATCTGTTTGTGCTGTCCAATCGTTCGCATAGAACTGTTGCCAAAAAAGTATCGAATCGATTTGGCCTCTTGTGATGAAAGTTTGTCGTTCTTGTTTCTGGATCAGATTTTTTATCCGCCATTGCATGGATATATTTAATTTAAAGTGGTCTGAACCATGGTACTTCTGACCATTTTATATCTATTATTGTAAAGATTTGATCAGAGGAGAATTTGTGTGTGAAGAGGTCAAGTGTGTGTCCTTTAACATGTGTTGCTTGAATATTAATCCAGTTGAATTCCCAAAGCTTGAAAAACTCCTTGCATTCTTGCGTATTCTTTGCATTGAGGTCTTCTAGATGCAGGTTTATGTCTCCCAATATACTACTACTACTACTACTTAACATTTCTAGAGCGCTACTAGGGTTACGTAGCGCTGTACAATTTAACAAAGAGAGACAGTCCCTGCTCAAAGAGCTTACAATCTAATAGACAAGTGAACGGTCGGTCCGATAGGGGCAGTCAAATTGGGGCAGTCTGGATTCACTGAACGGTAAGGGTTAGGTGCCGAACGCAGCATTGAAGAGGTGGGCTTTAAGCAAATACTTGAAGACGGGCAGGGAGGGGGCTTGGCGTAAGGGCTCAGGAAGGTTGTTCCAAGCATAGGGTGAGGCGAGGCAGAATGAGCGGAGACTGGAGTTGGCGGTGGTGGAGAAGGGTACCGAGAGGAGGGATTTATCCTGTGAACGGAGGTTACGGGCGGGAACGTAAGGGGAGATGAGGGTAGAAAGATAGTGAGGGGCAGCAGACTGAGTGCATTTGTAGGTAAGGAGAAGCTTGAATTGAATGCGGTATCTGATCGGAAGCCAGTGAAGTGACTTGAGGACAGGGGTGATATGAGTATATTGGTTCTGGTGGAATATGAGACGTGCAGCAGAGTTAGAATTAGATATGCAGGCGTTAGAGACGAAATCCATGAGATGTGGCTGGCATGCTTGCCAGTTTCCTGGTGGTCTATAAAATAAGATGATGCTTAGATGGTCAAACAAGGAAGGATACTTAATACTAACTGAGGCAATTTCGAGCTGTGGTATCATGGGTTCAGCTATAGTTATTATTGTGAACTGAGATTTGTAAATTATTGCAATGCCTCCACCTCTTTTTCCAGTTCTTGGCCAGTGAATAATTTTATTGTCTAGGGGGCAGAGATCTAATAATATTGGGTCATTAAAATTGTGAATCCATGTTTCACTGATAATTAGTAGATCTAGGTTGTCATCGGTGATCCAATCTGTTAATATTGTTGCCTTGTTGACAGCTGATCTTGCATTTGTATATCCTATTTGAATTATTTGAAAAGAATCAGTAAGATTAGGGACAATGTTGATTTTTCTTAGTTGTCTATTAACTTGTAGTGAAGGTTTATTGTGCCCAACTTTTCTTTTGTTATAATGTGAGATATTGATTCCATTTTTTGATAGTTGTTATTATTATGGCGAAGAGCATTATGCCTAGAAGGTCGTAAGGTATGTGAATTGTAGGAATGCTGTTAGTTTCCAGTTAGGGTAAGTAATTAGATAGAGAAGAAAAGTTTATTGGAAATCATCATGACGTTATATCCCTGTGTATATTGGATTAATTGGTATTCGACAGTAAAGTGCCCAGTGCTGGGGGTAGAAGGAGGAAGTATCAGATGCTGGACCTGCACCGGAGGGGGGAAACAGGTCTCTATTCCCATAAGTAGAGAGTGGAGATAGAGAAAGGAGAAGAGATAGAATTTATGCACAAACATTTACAAAATACACTTAGCAGGTTCTGCATGTAAATTATCATACCAATTCATTTCAATCATTGCCTGTGAAGTGACAATTATCAGTTTTCATTGGCTTGTTAAGATAATTAAGTTGTGTTTGCAAATCAGAATATGACCTGATTTGCACGTGCAACTCCAGTCGCACTATATAGAATCCTGGGGACTATATGCAAAGAGAGCACATTCTTAAAGGGTGAACAATCTCTTCCCGATAGTGCATGCAATGCTCAAACCATTGCGCGTGTATGCATTATTGCGTATGCATGCTCTTTTTGGAAAGAGTGTACACTCGTTAAGAAGCGTGCACTCTCTTTGGACACACTGCACTCCTCTAAGAAAAGTTTGCCCTCTTTACATATATGCCTTAATTCTATATATGGTGCTCAAAATTGCATATGCAAATTTGGGCACATACCCAATTTGTATGCACAATTTAATTGAAGAATGATCCAATTAGCTCCAATAATTGGGCACTAGCAATCAATTACTGGTGCTAATTGGCATGCATCTCTGTAATCATACTCTATAAATATGCACATGTAAATTTTACTTGTGGATCCAAAAGGGGACATGGCCATGGCAGGGACATGGGCGGATCAGAGGTGTTGCTAGAACTTGTGTGCAGTATTATAGACTAATTCAATTGAATAGACCACAGATTAATGTGTGGGGACTTTCAAAGCAATATATTACAGTCCTTGTCCCAAACCACCATAGTCTTAACATCATCTTAGTTATGCTTTATATAATTATTGCATCAGTATATCACTCTGTAGCAATCCATTTCTCTTTTTCTTTTTTTCGATTGGTTGAGCATAAATCTAGAATAAAAAATCAAGTTATCACAGCACCTTTAGTGCAACATTGGATGCAATACCAACATTTGCTTGATAATATAAAATGGAGAATACTAGATCATATACAGTTGGGATGGGAGGGTGGAAATATAGGTCAACTTTTGAATTTCAAAGAACAACGCTGGATTTTTCAACTGCAAACTTTACACCCAGCAGGGTTAAACTCTGAGCTTGACTGGTTGTCACTGATATGATTGGAGGATGAGATGCATTGTAGGAACCAATCAGAATGCATGTTTTGTAATCAGCTGTGTGCTATTTAAATTGATTGTTTAGTGCCGACAAACTGCGGCCATTTTGTTCAAACGTATGCAGGAGCATGTTTGGTCTGTAGCTGTGAGTATTCAGTTGTAAAAGGGGAGCTATACTATTATCATTGTTTCATAATGGCAGCATAAGAAATTTTATAACTTCTACTTTATTTTTTCAGGGAACCTCTTCCCTGAGGAAGAAAACAAAACTTGGCCTTGTTGGCGGGGGTTCTCCTGTGGATAAAGAAAGATAAGTGCAGATATATACTTTTAAGAAAATCGTTAAAAGCATAAAAAAATACTCAAAGAAAAAGAAATAATAGGAATTCTAATATAAATGTTAGGTGAATAAGGGTTGATCTATGAGGATTTGCGCCTCAACCATTGTCCAGGAAGGATAAAAGAACATTGAAAACTATGCTCATATGGTGAGAGCAGCATTAGTATCTGAAGATCCCCCCAAAAAAGAAAAACAGAAATGGATTGCTACAGAGTGATATGCTGATGCAATAATTATATAAAACATAACTAAGATGATGTAAAGACTATGGTAGTTTCGGACAAGGACTGTAATTTATTATAGACTAAGGCAGATCTGTATCTAATTTAGGGGCAGGTTTTAGTTGGTGTAAATCCTTGAACCTAAAATTGGGCATGGATCCTGGACCTATTTTATAAATGGCACTCAATTTTGAGCACCATTTATAGAATTTTGGCACCATTTGGACACCATTTATAGAATTTAGTCCATAGTGTACATTCTTTGAGATGGTGAAAGACAATTTGAAGCACATTCTATAAAGTACGCCTTAATTTAGGTGCATTTTATAGAATAAGCCTAAATTTCCATGCAGTATATTGAACACGCTGAGCGTCTAACTTTATGTGAGGCCATTTACACCAAGTTAAACTTGGCGTAAATACCAGCGCCTAAGTTAGGCCTGTTCAGCAGCATGCATTAGAATTTTCACGCACTGCGTTGCAGACTATGCTTAGGGTGTACTGCATGTAAGTTCTAATTAATGTCAATTAGTGCTGATAATTGCTGGTTAACATCCAATTATCAGCGCTGAATAGCTTGTTAACTAATTAAATTATGTGCATTGTTATGGAATACGCTTTGACTGGCAGAGCAGAGGAATCGGGAATGTGAGTAGGGAATGAGGCGTTTGTTGAAGTAGGCAGGGGACTGGGGTAGGTGGCACTTGCAAATGAGCAGAAGGAGTTTGAATTTTGTACAGCCTGAGACTGGGAGCCAGTGATCTTTACAGAGTAGCTGGGTGACATTGTCAAACCGGTGGGCATTATTTAGAAACTTAATGGTGGTCAACTGGATGAGTTGAAGACGTTTAATGGAGTATAGTGGAAGAGCTGTATAGAGGAAGTTGTAATATTCATGATGTAAAATTACAAAGTAGAGAGTAGGAAAGAAAATGACAGACATGTCAGATATGGTGCAAAGCGAAGAATGAAAGGCAGACAGCAAAATAAATTTGCACTTTGATGGTTAGCCTCATGTCATAGATAATGCCAAGAATTTTAATTGTATCTTTAAATGGGAGAGATTACCAGTACCAATCAGATTATTATAATTATCATAAAGTTTGTTAAAGATGAATCCAACCAGAACCTGAGTGATAACCTGCCATCAAATGTCTCAGTCACTTTGGACTCAGGCACACCCAGCAGCAGCACAGCTTGCTGTTACTGGTGGGAATCCCCAAGCAGTGGCGTAGGAAGGGTGGGGCGGAGGGCGGTCCGCCCCGGGTGCACGCCGCTGGGGAGTGTCGGTTCCGCGCTGGTGCACTGCCCTCTCTGCCACGGAACAGGTTACTTCCTGTTCCGGGACAGAGAGAGCAGTGAACCAGCGCGGAGCCGACACACCCCAGCAACGTGCAGTTGGGCGGATCGGCCCTCCCGCCCATCCCTCGCCGCAGGTATGCGCTCCGGGGGGGAGGTATGCGCTCCGGGGGGGAGGTATGCGCTCCGGGGGTGGGGTGCGCTCCAGTGGGAGGAGGGTGCGCCGTGCTGCACCTGGGGGGGGGGGGGTGCGCAGCAGCGACCAGCCCCGGGTGTCAGCTCCCCTCGCTACAGCTCTGTCCCCAAGTTCTGCCAGCTGACGCTTCAGGCATTTCTCTCTCTCCCCTCCCCTGCCCCCACTGATGATCCAACATCTCAGTCTCTCAATCATCCCATCTCCCTATGTACCTTTTAAAACTCCCCTACTGGAGGTCACCGGCTGTAGGCAATGATCCGCACAAGCTACTCACAATGGCCCCAGAGCCTTCTGACAGAACTTCCTATTCCCACATAGGTGAAGCCACATCAGAGCGAAGGCTCTGGAGCTGGTTGAACTGAAAAGAAAAGAAAAAAAAGAAGAAAAAGCTGCCCATTAAGAACCAAAAATCTCTACTAATAGTGTTAAGTGT
The DNA here is from genome assembly GCF_901765095.1 of Microcaecilia unicolor. Lineage (NCBI taxonomy): Eukaryota > Metazoa > Chordata > Amphibia > Gymnophiona > Siphonopidae > Microcaecilia > Microcaecilia unicolor. Next base: position 423,002,914 of record NC_044031.1, read on the forward strand.
ATTGCCAATAGTGCCATACTATTAGTAATGCATTTAATGTGCCCTATTCAGCAGCAATACCCCCATTTTGCTAGACCCCCCCCCCCCCAACATTTCATGCAATTCTTCAACCTCGGACAACCCTTCCTCTAGATCTTTTTTTTTTTACCATAATTTGTATTACTATTTTTAGCTGAATGATTCAAAAGGCTCCATAAACAAGTTTAAATACCCAAACCATTCTATACCAATATACCCCTAAGAATCGCGCCAAGAACACTCCCCTCTCACCCCCTCTCCCCCCCCTGACATGCACACCCAGAGCTAGAAACTTGATAGACAAACAGAGGATCCCAAAATACAGCCAGTCTACCATCTTCCATGCAGTGAGCATGGAATATATGTCCCAACATATAAATGGAACATATGCATCAAATTATAATTGAATGAATCTAGAAGTTTGGTGTTTTATTGAGATGCCATTCTGGTCTGCCAAATGCTAAGAATTTGTTGTGCAAAACCAATAAATGTAACAATTTACTTGGAATTACAAACTGTTATATCTCAGTATGTGACATTTGTTCAGACTCCTGATGCAGTCTCATAAACCGAAATATGGCCTGTATTGAGCCTAGTTTAATCTACAATAAAGGACTTTTCAGCACCTGCAGTGTTGAATTGTATTTTGTGTTACTTCCACTGTTTTTCACTATAATGCTCTTTAACGAGTTTTAAGAGGCAAATAACACAACATAGAGCTTAATAACTACCATTCTAAGAGGCACACAGTCATGTGGAGCAGAAAGTAGAAGGCCAAGATTTGGCAATGGAAAAGGACATAGACAATTTGTCCAATAAATAGAGTTACTGAGGAGAGTTATACCAGTATTTAGAAGGTTGTTTTTAACTTTTCCTTATTCTTCTGGGGCTTGTTGAACATCTCAGCTTGCATTCCTTTCGTGTTCTTTCCTTTAGATTTCTGCCATGTTATTGTACATGTAGGGAGGACGTCTTTTACTAAACTGTGCTAGTGATTCCCAACATGGGAAATGTGCTGCAGCCCATTCATTTTGAACAGGCTGAAAACACTAGCGTGGTTTAGTAAAAGAGGCCCTTAGTGTTTATAAATTGTAAATGTAGGTATTTATGTTCCAACTAATTAGAGCTTCTCTGAGAGTACAATAAGTCCATGTTCATAGAAGTCTTTGCCATTGCCGGGTACTTTTTCCGGCAGAATTAAATATCTACATTTGGGCATCTGAGGAGTGATCACGGCAAAGGCACAAAAACAGAGATGATAATCCAAAGCAGGCAAGCGGAAGGGTGAGATAGTACAAAGGGGGCATAATTTTTTCTAATGTCTACCCAATAAAGATCTTTTATTTATGTTATTTGATCCATATTTATCAATTAAAACCATAAAATCAGGAGCCCTGTTTGAATCTGAGTTGCATACATCTTTTTTAATGTGGCTTTTTAAAAAATCTAATAACACTAAATAGAAGATTTTCTTGCTGATCAGCTGTAGCTCACATTCTCCCTCTGTCTCACACTCACACACTCAGCAACAAACTCGGAATGAAAGACTGCTTCATCAAGGTCTCCCTTCATTCTTTATTAAAACCAGAAAATTGTTCTTAGGGATTTTATCAACATAGCTTGCCCTCCCCTAGAGCATATTTGGTTTCTGGGCTAGCAAAGAATACTGCAGGAATTTTCAGATTTTTTAGATTTTTATTTTTTAAGAGCTAAAGGATTTTCTTTTCTTTTTCTATCATTTCTAAGTTTAGTATGCCTTCAATATAGCATTAAAGACAGTTGGTGTAACATTATGCCTTTCACTTTCTAACACATTAACACAGAAAGATTGCTGTGCAGTACTTTATTATGTAAAAAACATATACAGAGTGCACTTTACTAAAAATATCTCTAAACTGTGCAAAATATGTGACCAATCTAAACTAAAAGCACATTAACAATAGGAAATATGTTCTTTCGCTGCCTCCTTTCTGTTCTTCATTAAATCTTATTGAATTTGTCATCTTTCCTTAATTGCAATTGCGTGCATTAGTAGTGAGAGAATATATCTTTTATGAGGTTGAAACTTAACAGTTTGATAGTTTGAAAGGGGGAAAAAAAAAGCTTTCTAACACCTTTAAAGATAGGCCAAAGTTTACTATTAACAGCATCTGTTTTTATTAAGTAACACTTTGGTTTGTTGATTATAATCGATATAAATTATTGAGCTCTGCTGCTGTGTTATGTTGAAGGTAGAATATGCTGCTTTGTGGCTTGTTTGTGCAGTCATTATTTATTCATGCCAGAAGATTTAACCCCACAATCTACTGTATACATCTATTCTTTCCAAAGGTGGTACATTTTTAGATGTACTATGGGACACACAAGGGCCAGCTGCATTGTATATAGCAGGATCTGGATTTCCCATGCAAACTAGGTCTTGCCCTGCTTTCTCTAATGTTATGAATTTCAAAGTAAGCAATTGGAGAGGCGTTCTGGGACAAGGCCTGCAGCATGGTGTGTCCTTTAATTGCCATTTACATAGCAGTGGAATCATTAATTTCTAATTTGCCTATTATTCATTCTCTTTAGAAAGCTATGTCAATGTCAGTATTGGGACATTGGAATAAATGTAGTTTCAGAGACATTTCAGTACAGCCCGTTTGTAATTTTCATCTCTTGCTTTTGGTGACCTTAGCACGATACTGCTTAGAAATAGGCAGCTCAGGGCTCTTGTTTAGATATGATTTATGATTCTACATTAACCCTTCATTGAACTAGAAATGCCCTAATATTAAAACAGTTTGACACATGGAAAATCAAAAGCCCTTTTTATTGGATGTGCTATTGTCCGCATCATAAGTTTCCCCAATGCGATGCCACAGTTAAACCATCAATTTCCCTTCTACTATTGAACACTGCATTGAAAAACTAATGGACAGAATCCTTTGTCATTTCTGTTCCACTGACCAGCAAATAGCTCTAAGAAAGTCTTTCCCTTCTTATCACTTCAGGCATTTTTAAATGACACATCTGAGATTCTAAGTTAGCAATTTATGGGAGAGGCTGCCTTTCAAGTAAAGAATCACAATGGGCATGTTTAGTGATTATTCAATGGAATCACACTGAAAAGTCCACTATTCCTGCTAAATTTCCAGTATATTCATGAATAAAACAGGGATGCATTTTTACTTACCAGTATAATGTACCAACAAAAAGAGGTGAACAATATTGTATGCTACATATTAACAAATGTAAAAAGAATTGAAGCGGTGCAAAGAAAAGCTATGAGAATGGTATGGGATTTGCCTTACAAGACGTATGAGGAGAGACTTGCCGAACTAAACATGTATACTCTGGAGGAAAGGAGAAACAGGGGTGATATGATACAGATGTTCAAATATTTGAAAAGTATTAATCCGCAAACGAACCTTTTCCGGAGATGCGAAGACGGTAGAACGAGAGGACACGAAATGAGATTGAAGGGGGGCAGACTCAAGAAAAATGTCAGGAAGTATTTTTTCACGGAGAGAGTGGTGGATGCTTGGAATGCCCTCCCGCGGGAGGTGGTGGAAATGAAAACGGTAATGGAATTCAAACATGCGTGGGATAAGCTTAAAGGAATCCTGTGCAGAAGGAATGGATCCTCAGGAGCTTAGTCGAGATCGGGAGGTGGGGCTGGTGGTTGGGAGGCGGGGATAGTGCTGGGCAGACTTATACGGTCTGTGCCCTGAAGAGCACAGGTATAAATCAGCTTAGAGTATACACAAAAAGTAGCACATATGAGTTGTCTTGTTGGGCAGACTGGATGGACCATGCAGGTCTTTTTCTGCCGTCATCTACTATGTTACTAATGATATTTTTAAAAGCCTCTTTACTTGCTGAAATTTATTTGGATTTTGGCTCATGCATTTCTCAATTGTAGCTCAAGGTGAGATACATACTGCTAAAGTAGGTATTTCCCTGTCCCTAGAGCTCTCACAATCTGTTTGTACCTGAGGCAATGGAGGGTTAAGTGACTTGCCAAAGACCACAAGGAGCAGCAGTGGGATTTGAATTGGGCTTCCCTGGTTTTTATCTTGCTGTTCTAACCATTAAGCTGCTACCTCTTAAAGGTTCCTTTCTAGACATATGTGCCAAACAGGACTTTGAGATCAAGTCAAGATCTATTACTGGAAGTACCTTGTTGAAAAAAATCAAAAAGGCCAATGGTTGAGATCCAAGATGTTTTAATTTATAGGAACCCTCCCAGTTTGGGCTTGGAAGGTGAAAACATTGGTTGAGCCTAGCCCCTGTTTGGGTATGAGACAGAAGGGGTTCATTATGGAAGGGGAGGTGGAGGAGTTGATGGGAGAGGGAGAGGAAGATGAAGAACAGGAGAGGGAGAGGGTTGAACTATTAGGATTGTTAGGGTGGTTTAATGTTCAGAATAGTTTGTGAAGACTTGTATGGAACATTAGGATTGGACAATAAAAAGGGATGGAGTATAAATGAGGGAATGTTGTTGGGTGTTTTTTGGTGGTCTTCAGAGTGTTTGGGTGTTGGGAGGGAGCTGGGTGGTACAGGGTAATGGGTAGGCTATGAGGAAATTTTCCTTCCCTCCATCCCTCCCTTCTGGTGTTTATTGTTGAGACTAGTGCTCTTTCTGTGATTTTATTTTTTATTTTTTGTCGTATCTGTCTAAGGCGGGTGTTGTAGGGTTTTTTAGTGTTGGGTCGGGGAAGGTCACAGCATGGGTGGTTGAAAGTTGGTGCAGTAAAAGAATATGAGCCCCAGATGCAATGATGATATCAGTACATTTGGAGATAACTGTGGGTAGAAAGAGGACTTTTGTGGGCAGCACCGCCATGAGTTGAGGTGTGGCTTGACATCACTGTGGGTCATGCTAATGTATGTTTTTATAAATATCCTAATAATTGTGAGTTAGTTTTGATACCAAATAGATACATGGGCTTGGGAAAATGCAATGGGGCTTTACGTGCTGTATTTTGAGTTAATTCCGAGTTGTAAGTTTAATATATGTCAACTGAAAGGAATAAAGTTGCGGCCAAAATTTTGCCCACTTAACTTGGACAACTTGTGTTATTTGTTATGAGGTATGAACCTTGTATGAGTGTTTTAACAGATGGCCTGTGCAAATGCCAATGTTAGACTTCAACTTTGTGGTATGCCTTGTCAAACTATCTTAAGTTGGAAACTAGTATCTATAAATTTAAAAGAAGGCTAAAAACCTATTTTTGACACCTCGATTTTAGATGTTTTTTCTCCACAGTTCATCCAAATTTCAAGGTGGTATGATAGGGGCATGTTTTGGGAGGGACCTGAGTGGGACATGGGTGGCCCAAAAAGATAAATGTTTTTCTGCAGAAATGAAAATGTCTAGGAACAAAATTAATATGTTTTTGGCTAGACCTGTTTCAGTCACCACTAAATGACTAAAAAGGTGCTTTAAATGACCAAATGGCCACTAGAATGATTAAGGCATAACCTCCCTTACTTCCCCAGTGGTCACTGACCCCCCCTCCCAGTCCCCTAATATATAACAGTGACAGTACATACCAGGCTTTATGACAGCTTCACATATGATGTCCATTCCTATTACAGCAGGTCCCAGGAATACCTTAGTGGTCAGTGCAGTAGACTGTAGAGAAAGGGACCCAGGCCTGTATCCCACTCTAACTGGTGCACTTGTGGTCAAACATGTGATCCCTCCAAAATACACTAAATACCTATTGCACCTATATATAAGTGACACCGGAAAGCTTGAGAGATATTGTAGTGGTGTGCAGGGAGTTACAGTAAGCATTTTTCTGCTCCTGGAGGGCTCACCATACAATACAAGGGGGTATGGTGAGATGTGTACTTGGGATCTTCCCCCAGGCTGCCCCACTGCACTGTTGGGATGTCCGTGTGGCCAATCTACTAAGAATAATGGCCCTCAGACATTACAATGCCTGTTTTTTGGATGTTTTTCTCTTGGATGTTTTATTTATTTATTTATACCCCATATTTTCCCACCATATTCTCCAAAATGGTCCTAAAAGAAAAAAAAAACACTGAGCATAAAACATCCAGGAAAAAGGCAATTTTTCAAACCAAAAAGATAGACATTTTTCAGTTGAAAAATGACTATGTTCCACCATTCAATTTTTGGACATTTATAGCAAAATGTCCAAAATCAGATTTAGACATTTTATTGAAAATGCCCGTCCACATGTGTTAGCATACTGTATTTAGTGGCATAGTTATTAACATGGGTTACCATTAAGATGTGTTATTTTACCTCTAACTGATGCTATTTTAGCACAGGTTCCATTTTTTTCAATGAGACTTATTTACTAATAACTGGGATTAACAGTAGAATAATATATCTAGGGTAGTCCACATTGATAATTTTCCCCTTAAGTGGTTATTTTAGAAACATCCCCATGTTTAATTGGCTGCATTTAAATGTCTGGAGAGGCCCAGACATTCAAATGCCAGCTCAGAAAGGTGATCATTCACATATGGGAAAGCTGACTATCCCTCAAATTCTATAAATGGTACTCAAAATTGTGTGTGTAAATTTGGGCGTGTGCCCAATTTTCATGCACATTAATTGAATAACGAGCCAAATAGTGCCCAAATAGTTCCCATAAATATTTATCACTCCATAACAAACCAAATATTTCACCATTTCAACAATACATAAAAAATTATGTGAATTGTGCTCAGAAAACAAACATGATGTAAACTCAAAAAATGGCCACCATTATCTATCTTCACACAAAAGTAGCATAGTCCAACAAGCAGATTTATATCAATCATAAAACACTTACATGTGTATTCAATGTTGTCCTTATACTGCCGATTTTAACAATTTCCAAAAGAATCACAGAAAATGGACTCTGCAGCACATTATTCATATGTGGAGGCAGATTATAAACAAAATGTGGAGAGGGGAATTCACACATCCAAGTCAGGATGTATGGAGTTCCCATACTATTTTAGGAGGCTCTGCCAAATGTAAAGCTTCTTGTAAAATAGGAGCAGGATCGCACATCCAAGCACCACCATGTCCAGAGGGAGTAGCAATTTTAAGAAGCTGAATGAGGTGAAAACAATTTATAAATCTCTTCCTCCCACCATTGTTCCCTCTAAGCTGAGTGCTCCACCTACATGTGAATAATGTGCTGCAGAGTCCATTTTAAACAATGAGCCCTGTGGCAAATAATGTGCATTAATGGTGTTAGTGTCCATGCCCATTCTCTGCTCATGACCTCCTACTTCCTGCCCCCTAAAGCAATATGCAGTTAACACATGAATTACTGTGTGCGAATTGTCATGCCACTGTGGTACTTGTTAGTGCACTTCTACAGTATCAATTAACCCACCCTGGTAAAAAGACCCCATTGACATGTATGTATCTATAAAATACTAGGAAGAAACTGGAAGAAATTGCGTTCGATTAAGCCATGGACATTTATTTCTATGTGGTAACAGGTGTAAATGTTAGCACATAGATATGGGCTGCATTGCACGTAACGTGCACTAATTTATTAGCATGCACTAAATTGGTTAGTGCACCTTAGCAAAAGGACCCCAAAGTATGCAGTACGTGTACATTTTATAAGATACATATGTAAGCAGTGAGTCAGCCTATGCTCTATCCAGCCTCTGTCCCAGAACATTCCTACATGCGGGTCATATAAAAGTTAATGCCTTCTTGTCAATGCACATACTGTAATGCATATAGAAAAGAATTCAGTAAATGACACTCAAAATTCTGCACCCCAAAAAATTGGCACTAAGGGTGATTATATAAGTGGCGCACACACTAAATTGTGCTTAGGCACGGATCTATGCCTAACTCTTGGGCATGGGACTTACACCTGCTAAAAGCAGGTGTAAATGTTAGTATCTAACTTAGTTGCAGATTGAATTAATTCTTTAATTCCATGTACAACTTTGGGAATGCCTCTGACATGCCCCTGAAAAAGTTGCAGACTATCCAAAGTGTGGCAATCAGACTATTATCTCATGCGAAGAGATCAAATAATGTTTCTCCATTGTTTAGAAAGAATCATTGGTTACCGGTTATGCAAATAATCAATTATAAATGTGCTTTTCTTACTTTCAAAGCATTTAAAATGGACATCCCAGATTATTTTGCTGCCCCAGCACAGGTTCTTCGGTCTATTAATGACTATCATCTTATGCTTCGTGCACCAAAACATGTGAGGTTGGAAAGTACGAGGCATTATGCCTTTTAGTTTTTGGACCCTACTACCTGGAATAGATTGCCATTAACCCTTCATGATATCTCCTCATTGAAAAATTTAAAATTGTGCTAAAAACTTGGATTTTTGGGCAGGCATTTGCTACTGACCAGGGAGATGGGTGAAGGCTTTCCCTTTTGGGCTACAGCACTCCTATGATTTTGAGTTCCTTTTTGATGCAATTTTTGTTTCTCTTTCCTTGTTTCAAGTTATGGTTTTGGGTGTGTTTTACTTTTTTTCTTGTGTGTATACCTTCTGTACTATCACATATTGTAGTTCTTTTCCATCTTTTGATTTCTTATATTGTATTTGTACACTGCTCAACTCTACTAGTTAGCTTGGGTGATATAGAAAGTTTAAATAAATCATAAACCATATTCGCTATAGAAGTTGCATACAGATCTTTCTAGAATAGTGAGCAGTAAGATGCATACACAACTGCCAATCAAAGCCAATTAACTGCAATTATTTCTTGTTAGCGCCCAGTTATTACTAATTAAGGGGGTCTTTTACTAAAGTTTAGTTCAAGTTACAGTGGTGGAAATAAGTATTTGATCCCTTGCTGATTTTGTAAGTTTGCCCACTGACAAAGACATGAGCAGCCCATAATTGAAGGGTAGGTTATTGGTAACAGTGAGAGATAGCACATCACAAATTAAATCCGGAAAATCACATTGTGGAAAGTATATGAATTTATTTGCATTCTGCAGAGGGAAATAAGTATTTGATCCCCCACCAACCAGTAAGAGATCTGGCCCCTACAGACCAGGTAGATGCTCCAAATCAACTCGTTACCTGCATGACAGACAGCTGTCGGCAATGGTCACCTGTATGAAAGACACCTGTCCACAGACTCAGTGAATCAGTCAGACTCTAACCTCTACAAAATGGCCAAGAGCAAGGAGCTGTCTAAGGATGTCAGGGACAAGATCATACACCTGCACAAGGCTGGAATGGGCTACAAAACCATCAGTAAGACGCTGGGTGAGAAGGAGACAACTGTTGGTGCCATAGTAAGAAAATGGAAGAAGTACAAAATGACTGTCAATCGACAAAGATCTGGGGCTCCACGCAAAATCTCACCTTGTGGGGTATCCTTGATCATGAGGAAGGTTAGAAATCAGCCTACAACTACAAGGGGGGAACTTGTCAATGATCTCAAGGCAGCTGGGACCACTGTCACCACGAAAACCATTGGTAACACATTACGACATAACGGATTGCAATCCTGCAGTGCCCGCAAGGTCCCCCTGCTCCGGAAGGCACATGTGACGTCCCGTCTGAAGTTTGCCAGTGAACACCTGGATGATGCCGAGAGTGATTGGGAGAAGGTGCTGTGGTCAGATGAGACAAAAATTGAGCTCTTTGGCATGAACTCAACTCGCCGTGTTTGGAGGAAGAGAAATGCTGCCTATGACCCAAAGAACACCGTCCCCACTGTCAAGCATGGAGGTGGAAATGTTATGTTTTGGGGAAGTTTCTCTGCTAAGGGCACAGGACTACTTCACCGCATCAATGGGAGAATGGATGGGGCCATGTACCGTACAATTCTGAGTGACAACCTCCTTCCCTCCGCCAGGGCCTTAAAAATGGGTCGTGGCTGGGTCTTCCAGCACGACAATGACCCAAAACATACAGCCAAGGCAACAAAGGAGTGGCTCAGGAAGAAGCACATTAGGGTCATGGAGTGGCCTAGCCAGTCATCAGACCTTAATCCCATTGAAAACTTATGGAGGGAGCTGAAGCTGCGAGTTGCCAAGCGACAGCCCAGAACTCTTAATGATTTAGAGATGATCTGCAAAGAGGAGTGGACCAAAATTCCTCCTGACATGTGTGCAAACCTCATCATCAACTACAGAAGACGTCTGACCGCTGTGCTTGCCAACAAGGGTTTTGCCACCAAGTATTAGGTCTTGTTTGCCAGAGGGATTAAATACTTATTTCCCTCTGCAGAATGCAAATAAATTCATATACTTTCCACAATGTGATTTTCCGGATTTAATTTGTGATGTGCTATCTCTCACTGTTACTAATAACCTACCCTTCAATTATGGGCTGCTCATGTCTTTGTCAGTGGGCAAACTTACAAAATCAGCAAGGGATCAAATACTTATTTCCACCACTGTATCTGCAGCAGTGCCCAAAGGAATAAAATGGGCCCTGCTGCAGATAACTCAAGCTAAGCTTTAGTAAAAGACCCCCCCTAAGAGCTTGTTAAATAATTCAGCTACGTGCACGTCTTGGGTGTGCATGCATAAATAGGTGCAGAACTTTCGGTGCAATATATAGAGTCCAGGGGATAACCCATGGAGTAATTTTTCCAAAGTCCTGTTAAGTGCATAAAAAGGCCTTTACTTGCAGAAAATCCTTTATAAAATTAGCTCTACTGTGAATAGCGAGAACACACAATTAAAAAATGACACAGAACACCACAGACGAAAAAGAAAACAAAATGGCATGTACCCAAATGTATTATTTATTTATTTATTTATTGCATTTGTATCCCACATTTTCCCACCTCTTTGCAGGCTCAATGTGGCTTACAATATATCATGAATAGTGGAAATATATAAGAAAATAGACATTTAGTATTGCAAAAAATCTTGGTAAACATGATAATGATAAAGCATGATAATAGTATAACAAGCAAACATCTTAAGGCAGTACTGGATATATGTGTAGGAGTTCACATTTGTTGATCTTTGTGGTATGCCTTGTTAAAGAGATGGATCTTCAATAGTTTGTGGAAGTTAGTTAGTTCACAGATCATTTTTAAGTTGTGCAGTAGCGCGTTCCAGAATTGTGTGCTCAAGTAGGAAAAAGTTGATGCATGCGTTCTCTACTGAGGGCAAAGAGCATGGGCATTTAAAGATCAGTAGGGGTGAATCTATTGGGCATTGGTGTTTAGTGAGCTTTCAGTCTTTCTGTCACTTACATGAGAATTCAGGGAAACTTAGGTGAGGGAAGTTTACATTAAGAGCACCAACTGTTCATGATGCCCCTTGTCATCATGAAAGCGTATTCACTAAGCATATTCCTGGTTGGCAGGGAAGTAAATGCTAGAAGGGTCAGCACTTCCATTATATGAGTTGTTGCCCAAGGTGTCAAAATTTGGGTGTGTCAAGAACCCATAAACTGCACACCCAATTTTAAGAAGACATGGCCCCATTCGCAAATGTTTTTGAAAAACTTGCCAATCAGAATGTCCTGATTGCTGATCTCATAGAAAGAGAGAGAGAGAGAGAGTGAGTGAGTGAGAGTGTATTGGGGAATGATATTGGCATAGAAAGAGATAGAGGATACTGGGCAGTATGAAAAGAGAACAAATAGACTAGGGGTGTGGCTGGCATGCTGGGCAAGGAGTGAAGGAGGGAGAAATTGATGACGATGAAGGGATGTTTGGAAGAAGGAAAGGGAGAGATAGAACATCAGGGAAGAAAGTGAGGGGCATAGTGAGCCGGAGTAGCAGTCAAAAAAGAAAGAGAGCTATGCTGAAGTTGACTCCAACAGGTAAGGTGGGGGGGGGGGGGGGCTAAGGCTGGAAGTTCATATAGCCTAGTGGTTAGGGTGGTGGACTTTGGTCCTGGGGAACTGAGTTTGATTCCCACTTCAGGCACAGGCAGCTCCTTGTGACTCTGGGCAAGTCACTTAACCATCCATTGCCCCATGTAAGCCGCATTGAGCCTGCCATGAGTGGGAAAGCGTGGGGTACAAATGTAACAAAAATAAATAAATAAATAAATAAAAAATAGGGCACCTAATACCCTGGCACAAGCACTGAAAGCTGGATTACCTTGGTGAGGTTTGGTCTTGGTCTGTTGCACTCAGCATGCGAAAGGGTTTATGTTCATGGTTGAAATTGTTCCTCCTATGCTTCCTAACTCTGAGGAATCATCACTATCATCATCTTAAGGCTGGAATAGGTTTTGCAAGTACTGACCAAATTAAAAAAAAAACAGTAAGTACTGCATACACTTTCTTTCTGGTTTACATAAGTACATAAGTATTGCCATACTGGGAAAGACTAAAGGTCCATCAAGCCCAGCATCCTGTTTCCAACAGTGGCCAATCTAGGTCACAAATACCTGGCAAAATCCCAAAAAAGTACAAAACATTTTATATTGCTTATCCCAGAAATACTACCACACTGCTGCCAATGGAACAATATTCAAAATATATATAATACCCAAAAAGCTCAGTGCAAAAACATTTCACCACTGATCACTGATTGGCTATTGTAGGCATGGAGGGGCATTTTTTTAAAGAGACGTCCAAATTGCGATTTGGACGTCCTTGCAAAATGGCGAAATCTAGGGGCGGGGAAACCCGTATTTTCAAAACAAGATGGACGTTCATCTTTCGATTCAAAAATACTGTCAGGGACGTCCAAATTCTTAAATTTCGCCATCCCTAGATTTGGACGTCCCTAGACATGGTCGTTTCTGATTTTCGGCGATTTTTGAAACCAAAGACGTCCATGTCAGAAACGACCAAATGCAAGCCATTTGGTCATGGGAGGAGCCAGCATTTGTAGTGCACTGGTCCCCCGGACATACCAGAATACCAACCGGGCACTGCAGTGGACTTCATAAATTGTTCCCAGGTACATAGTTCCCTTACCTTGTGTGCTGAGCCCCCCCAAACCCACTACCCACAACTGTACACCACTACCATAGCCCTTATGAGTGAAGGGGGGCACCTAGATGTGGGTACAGTGGGTTTTGGAGGGCTCGCTGTTTCCTCCAGAAACATAACAGGTAGGGGGGATGGGGCTGGGTCCGCCTGTCTGAAGTGCACTGCACCCACTAAAACTGCTCCAGGGACCTGCATACTGCTGTCACGGACCTGAGTATGACATCTGAGGCTGGCAGGACATATTTTTAAAGATGTGTTTTGAGGGTGGGAGGGGGTTAGTGACCACTGGGGGAGTAATGGGAGGTTATGCCCGATTCTCTCCAGTGGTCATCTGGTCATTTTGGGCACCTTTTTGTGCCTTAGTCATAATAAAAACAGGTCCAGGTGAAAACGTCCAAGTGTTCGTCAGGGACGTCCTTGTTTTTTTCGATTATGGGTCAAGGACGTCCAAGTGTTAGACATACCCAAGTCCCGCCTTCGCTACGCTTCCAACACACCCCCTTGATCTTTGGTCGTCCTTGTGACGGAGTGCAGTTGGGGACGTCCTAAATCGGGTTTTGATTATACCGATTTGAACATCTCTGGGAGAAGGACGTCTACCTTCCAATTTATGTCGAAAGATGGACATCCTTCTCTTTCGAAAATGAGCCCAAAAGTGTATAGTGATGTTTGAAAGAGCACCACCCAAGATCTGTGAGCAAACAAATAAAAAATGATTAATTTTCAACTTTTCTAATATAATAAAAACTTAAGACTCATTTGCTCCAATTGTTTCTTTCCCCAATTCAAAAACTATCTGATGCCCTTCCATTTATTATCCTTCCTTACATTCATTCTCTGTGAACCCCCTCATTTTCTCCCCCTATTCTTACTGCAATCCCCCTCTCAATTCTCAAAATGTTCAGCTAGCTGAGCCTGAAGGACACTCAGGTTTTCTCTCCTCATGATTTGGTGTCCAGTGTTGTTCTATATTCAATGCTGTTGGTACATGCCATGCCCACTGCTATCAGAACAACATGAGATACTTTGAGGGCATAGGCTCACAATTTTCACAGTGACATCAATACTTCTCTGGCAGCAGAACTGAATGCCTAACCATGAGGATGTCAAGCCACTGTCATCCCAACTTGATTAGGGCCACATTTCCTATGTGCTATGTTTCCTTATTTATGCCTTTTGGTGGGAGATACATTGGAAACCCAAACAGATTGGTAAACACAGTTATCGTCTACTAAAACGTAAAATTGAAATTGGTTTGCTTATGTAACCTTGATTTGCCACTGGCTAAGCTCTTTGGAGTTGGTACCTGGGACCAGGGCTCACTAAAATAGATTATACTTCAGACAAGCTGTATGCAGGCCAGGGCCAGGCTAAATCCTGGTAGGCCGAAGGGTAGTTTCCTTCTGGGATGGGTCACAGTTCACTCTTACAAGAATGACAAGGAGTCTTCAGGTTGAACTCATAAACAGTTCATGAAAAAAACTCAATATGTACAGTTCAAGGCATTTGATAGTCACAGAACAGCTTCAGACATAATCTCCTAAATCGTCAGGCATGTAGCAGTCACAAATCAGTATCATCATACACTTTACAAGCTCTTTCCTATCCTGGATTAGAATCCCTTTGACCACCAGTGAAAGTCCCACCAGAAGTGAGACTGCTCTGCTCCCACTGCTCCCACCTGAGGTGTCTTCTTCCCCAGGCAACTCCTCCTCTTAAGATTCCCCACTGCAGGAAATCAAACTGAGGGCACCATCTGCCCTGTGGCTGAGGTCTCATCACTGCACACTGCAAATTTCTCTTCAGCAGTTCTGAGACTTCCCCCTCAGTGTAAGGGTCTCAGTGGGGGTGGGCAACCAAATACAACTTCTTTCCCAAAGTAAACCTCTTTCATTATCTCCTGGCCCTGTCCACTAAGTCTGGCCCTTTCCATTTCCACTCACCAGACTGGCAATCCCAGCCCCTGTTGTCTTAGTGACCCCCAGAAAATCCTCCCACGTTCTGCCTGCAACAGAAGTACATTTTTCATGGGGGTCACACTTATATCAGAGAAAGAAGGTGCCCTTTCTGAAAGAGTGCATCCTCTTTGCACATAGTGAACATTTTTTGAAAGACTTATTGGTTTTCCTGCTTTTTTCATTTACCAATTACATAGAACAACATGGAATAAGCCATTGCCATTTCCTATATTGTTTCAAATGAGTGTAGATCCTAATGGTTATGCCAGACCTGCCGCTGTCTGTTCTCTGGGATGGCCAGGTCTGGAAAAATTGCAGAGAAAGCATTCATAGCACCAGACTTAGAATTGCTGCGAGCTAGGCTCTAGAGGAACCCTTGGTTTGTGATTTTGAATGAAAGCTATTACTGCAGTAGTTGGGGTGGGATGAAAGGGAGACATAAAAATAGGGGAAAGTATTCCCTCTAGTTGGGAATAAAGACTCATCAGTCCAACAGAGGATGATTCAAACTGAGTTTATAGTCTGAAAGAGCAGGGAGACAACTGCCAAAACAAAACAAACCAAATTCTGACATGTCATACTGACTACAATACAGCGAAAAGTTTTCTCTCTCTCTCTCTATATATATATATCTATAGATATAGATATATATAGATAGATAGATATCTATATCTATCTATATCTATCTATCTATAGATAGATAGATAGATAGATAGATAGATAGATAGATAGATAGATATAGATATATATAGATAGTTATAGATAAATAGATACATAGATAGATGCATAGATATAAAATTTGTTTGAATACCCAATTAATAGCAGCTTATTTAAGCCTTTCTAATTTTCTTCATTTTTATAAAAATATAGAACACAATGGTTTTCAGTGAAGCATATCAATTAAGCTATCAGAAAAGACCACAAGCGCCAGTATACAACATATGCCACATGTAACCTGTTAAGCATTGCAAAAACATTGTGAATGAGTTCAAGCATTTGCAGATCAGATTGTTGCAAATATAGTGAGACAAAATGAAACAGAGAAAAATACCTCACCCTACAGCAATAACTTTAGAATCAAGGGGTGCCAAAGCATTGTGATTTCAACATATAGCTTACTGTGAGAAAGACAGCAAGCTAATTAGTAACAGCAAAGCCCATCCATGACCTCAAGGTCAAACGTTTATGTGCTGCTTTTTGTGTACAAGTTTGATGCCAAAGAACATTATGCTAATCTACAGATTTCTCATCTCAAATTTTGTGAAAACGTTTTACAATTAATATTTAACATAATGCTGGCTAAATTGTATGCTGTAGAAAAAAGCCCACAGTGTTCTCTCTTAAGCGAATTTCATGGTTCATTTGAACAACAGCCAAAAGGTTTATAATAACAAAAGGGCTGCCTGTGCCAGTCCTTTACCGATTAAATAAGGACTAGTAGGATGTTAAGTGTCATTGGCAATACCTAGTGCACTTAACAATCACAGCCATTACTTATTCAAACAACAAAAGACCAGCTTGAAGGTTCTTAAGTATGTCACTCAAGTAAGACAAACACACTTTCATGTTATTTTTACTTAATTTAGCTGTCAAAGTATTTTGTATTAATCTCAGTGAATGCAAAGCCAACTTAGCTCATGAAAATCACACTGCATGCATCTATTCATGTATCATCACCAAGTTAATGTTTAGTGGCTAACCTCTTATTTTTCAGTACTGGATCATACAAAAAAGGGAATGAAATAATGGGGCCCTTTTACTAAAGTGCATTACATGT
The DNA here is from genome assembly GCF_901765095.1 of Microcaecilia unicolor. NCBI lineage: Eukaryota > Metazoa > Chordata > Amphibia > Gymnophiona > Siphonopidae > Microcaecilia > Microcaecilia unicolor. Next base: position 423,019,539 of record NC_044031.1, read on the forward strand.
AATAGTTACTGCACCTTAATGCAAAAATTAACATGCGGTGCCCTTAATTCTAGAAAGTTGCATGCCCAAATTTCCAACTAGTGTGTAAATTTATGCACACAACCTATAGAATAAGGTCAGTTCCACACATAACAATAATATAATTAGCTACTAATTAGCCTTAACATATTATTGGCTATAATTGTTATTAATTGGCTATAATTAACACCAATAAGAAATTAGATGCATAGCTGTCCATAATCGGTATTCTATAAGTTGCATGCTCAAATTACATAGTGCATTTCAAGGGGGGCATGGACCTGGGAGGGACATGGGCTGTTTGAGGAATGTCAAGTAGTTATGCACATGGGTTATAGAATGCTAGCATTTGTATGCCTAACTGCCTACAGTTAGGTACGAGAATTTATGCCAGCCATTGAGCCATTAAGTTCTTCACCTAAAGTTAGACATTTAAATGCAGACTTACTGCAGTATTCTATAATAAGTACATAAGTACATAAGTACATAAGTAGTGCCATACTGGGAAAGACCAAAGGTCCATCTAGCCCAGCATCCTGTCACCGACAGTGGCCAATCCAGGTCAAGGGCACCTGGCACGCTCCCCAAACGTAAAAACATTCCAGACAAGTTATACCTAAAAATGCGGAATTTTTCCAAGTCCATTTAATAGCGGTCTATGGACTTGTCCTTTAGGAATCTATCTAACCCCTTTTAAAACTCCGTCAAGCTAACCGCCCGTACCACGTTCTCCGGCAACGAATTCCAGAGTCTAATTACACGTTGGGTGAAGAAAAATTTTCTCCGATTCGTTTTAAATTTACCACACTGTAGCTTCAACTCATGCCCTCTAGTCCTAGTATTTTTGGATAGCGTGAACAGTCGCTTCACATCCACCTGATCCATTCCACTCATTATTTTATACACTTCTATCATATCTCCCCTCAGCCGTCTCTTCTCCAAGCTGAAAAGCCCTAGCCTTCTCAGCCTCTCTTCATAGGAAAGTCGTCCCATCCCCACTATCATTTTCGTCGCCCTTCGCTGTACCTTTTCCAATTCTACTATATCTTTTTTGAGATACGGAGACCAGTACTGAACACAATACTCCAGGTGCGGTCGCACCATGGAGCGATACAACGGCATTATAACATCCGCACACCTGGACTCCATACCCTTCCTAATAACACCCAACATTCTATTCGCTTTCCTAGCCGCAGCAGCACACTGAGCAGAAGGTTTCAGCGTATCATCGACGACGACACCCAGATCCCTTTCTTGATCCGTAACTCCTAACGCGGAACCTTGCAAGACGTAGCTATAATTCGGGTTCCTCTTACCCACATGCATCACTTTGCACTTGTCAACATTGAACTTCATCTGCCACTTGCACGCCCATTCTCCCAGTCTCGCAAGGTCCTCCTGTAATCGTTCACATTCCTCCTGCGACTTGACGACCCTGAATAATTTTGTGTCATCGGCGAATTTAATTACCTCACTAGTTATTCCCATCTCTAGGTCATTTATAAATACATTAAAAAGCAACGGACCCAGCACAGACCCCTGCGGGACCCCACTAACTACCCTCCTCCACTGAGAATACTGGCCACGCAATCCTACTCTCTGCTTCCTATCTTTCAACCAGTTCTTAATCCATAATAATACCCTACCTCCGATTCCATGACTCTGCAATTTCTTCAGGAGTCTTTCGTGCGGCACTTTGTCAAACGCCTTCTGAAAATCCAGATATACAATATCAACCGGCTCCCCATTGTCCACATGTTTGCTTACCCCCTCAAAAAAATGCATTAGATTGGTGAGGCAAGACTTCCCTTCACTAAATCCGTGCTGACTTTGTCTCATCAGTCCATGTTTTTGTATATGCTCTGCAATTTTATTCTTAATAATAGCCTCCACCATCTTGCCCGGCACCGACGTCAGACTCACCGGTCTATAATTTCCCGGATCTCCTCTGGAACCCTTCTTAAAAATCGGAGTAACATTGGCTACCCTCCAGTCTTGCCATTATAAAATTCATGCTTAGTGAGCATCATCCCAGCACCTAACTGTAGGCAATCTATAGAGTATTACACCCGGTAAGTACAAATTTAATGCTGCAACTATTGGGAGTATACCCAACACATCCTTTTAATTTAAAATATCCATTACAATACTGTACTCTGGTCAGAATTAGTGTGGTTATACTTAGCACCTCCTATTTAGCAAGCAATAAGTAGTCTCACACTAACCCTCAAATTCTATCACAAAAAATTATGAGCCCTTTTGCCAAGCTGCGAAAAAGGGCCCTGCACTAGCAGCAAGGGGCTGTTTTTCCCAAGTGCCAGGGCAGGGTTTTTCTGCAGCTGGTAAAAGCCCCCCAAAAAACATGGCCATGTGGTGAGATAACTCTTACCACATAGCCATATGGCAGGGAGCCCTTACCGTCACCCACTGAGGTGACGATAAGGGCTCCAGCACTAACCCAGTGGTAACCAGGCAGCACACAGCAATGCCCAATTACTGATTTATTAGTGCCCTGCAAGCTATTTCCGTGAGTTTTCTTTTCCTCCTGGAAATGGCACGTGCTCGGGGCAGGTTTTCCCCCCGGCGACCACAAAGGCAGGCGGTAGTCCCAGAAGAGTAAACGGTAAGCTTACCGCCATTCTGTAAAAGGGCCCCTATGTGTGCAAATTTGGGCATATTCATAAGTACATAAGTAATGCCACACTGGGAAAAGACCAAGGGTCGATCGAGCCCAGCATCCTGTCCATGACAGCGGCCAATCCAGGCCAAGGGCACCAGGCAAGCTTCCCAAACGTACAAACATTCTATACATGTTATTCCTGGAATTGTGGATTTTTCCCAAGTCCATTTAGTAGTGGTTTATGGACTTGTCCTTTAGGAAACCGTCTAACCCCTTTTTAAACTCTGCTAAGCTAACCGCCTTCACCACGTTCTCAGGCAATGAATTCCAGAGTTTAATTATGTGTTGGGTGAAGAAAAGGTTTCTCCAATTTGTTTTAAATGTACTACACTGTGTTACATATTTAATTCAATAATGAGCTAATCAGTGCCAATAACAGGCTTGTTAACAATGAATTATTGGAACTAATTAGATTTAATTGAAATATAAGTGTGTAAATTTAGGCGAGGGATCCACACCAAAATTTTGCACGAGTTCAAAAATTGGGGCATGGAAATAGGAGGGTCATGCCTGGAACAGGAGCATTCCTAGCATTTACACATTTAAAAAAAAATAGAATAAGGGGAGATATGCACCTAATTTAAGCATGTAGATGTGCACCATGTTTCAGCTGGTGCAAATGGCTGCACCTAAAGTTAGCCACAATTCCCGGACATAAGTGCTATTCTATAAACCATGTCTAAATTCAAGTGCAGTTTATAGAATGGTGCTGATTTGTTTGGCACTATATATAAAATTCATCACTTTGCATAACTGTCAGCATGTGGTGTGTGCCATGTGCTACCTGCAGTTGTTACTGCTCCCAACATAAAATGCTCTTACTGTACAAATTTGTACATTGCAATTACTAAACCCAAGCAGAAACAGTTACCATGCTTATATGGTACCTGATGTGTGCTAATATGCGCAGTAAAAGGCCCTTTTATTAAGGGGGAAAGGGACTTATGTACCACCTTTCTGTGTTTTTTTTTCCAACTACATTCAAAGCAGTTTACATATTATATACAGGTACTTATTTGTGCCTGGGACAATGGAGGGTTAAGTGACTTGCCCAGAGTCACAAGGAGCTGCAGTGGGAATCGAACCTAGGTCCCCAGGATCAGAGTCCGCTGCACTAACCACTAGGCTACTCCTTAAGGTGTGGTAGGCCTAATACGGGCCTACTGTGTGCTAAAAGGGCACTACCATGGGATGCTCTGAGGTGTCCCATGGTAGTTTCCTGCTCAGCATGCATTAATCCCACACTGGAAATATATATTTTCTATTTTCCAATGCAGGAGGCATGCCCATGGGCAGAGAGTAGGCGTGTCTGTGCTAATCGGGTAGAGTGAGCACATTACCATCTGCTACCCAATTATCATGGGAGTAGCACAGGAGCCCTTACCACCTCCTAAATAGGTGTCTGTAATAGCCCCTGTGGTAATGGTCATGCTAATGAGTAAATTAGTGTGTGGCCATTACAGAAAAGTATGCCAAAGTGGCCATTTTACCACCATGCTAAAAGTGGCCGCAGCACCTGGACGACCCATGCACTGACACCAGCACCAGCCACTTTTTGACACGGCTTGGTAAAAGGACCCCTTCCTGCCTATTCCCCTTTGTTAAGGGCCCTAATGTGACTTAAGTTTAATACATGAAGGTATGGAACCCATGAGTGGATCATACCAATGCCAATGGTCAGGTCTGATATCTGCCCAGTGGCTGATTTTTTAAAACTGACCTATTACTATAGCCCTCCATTTCCTGAGGCAGATTTTTCAAGATTCTGTAACGAAAGCTTGCAGACTCTGTTGTGGATTTTTTTTTAAAAACATGTTCCAATTGTGTGGCGTGGTTTCCTAAATTTGCATATATTTGCATATTCAATTCTTTCATTTTACTTGATTTTTAATGCCATTTTCTGACAACTATTGTTTGCCCAGTTACTTTATTTGACCCTTTATTGAGGAAAGAAACCTTGACGATTGGTACCGGGAAGGGAGGAAGTAGAGAGATAGGAGAAGTCAGGGTAGAGAGAGGGTGTGGTTCAAAGTACAATAATCTGGCCAGAAGCACAGGGATGGATATGGCTTGAGGTGCTGTGATGCCACCAGAATCTTGTCTCCCTGCAACATTTTACCCCCCACCCTCACACACACATACACGCTCGAGAGAGAGACAAGGCACCTGACAAGATCACACTGATTCAATCCCCTAGAGAGAGACTGGGCAGCCTTTGTCATCTGTCACCAAGCTGACCCTCCTTCTCCTACAATAATTATAAAAAGAACAGAGAATTCAGGGGTGCTTTTAGTAAGGTGCACTGAAAAATGGCTTGCGGTACTGTAGGTTCGGGTTTTGTGCACATGCCAATCCATTGTTCAGCATGCCTGTAAAAAAGCCCTTTTTTGATTTTTGCTAAAAATGGACATGCGGCAAAATCAAAATTGCTGTGCATCTATTTTGGGTCTGCAACCTTACCGCCAGCCATTGACCTAGCGGTAAAGTCTCACATGGTAACCGGGCGGTAATGACCTACACACACCAAATGTCACTTGGCGCGTGTCCGATACGCGTGTCTGAAAATAAAAATTATTTTTTGGCCGTGTATATTGGATACATACCAAAAATGAAATTACCGCAAGAGCCATGCGGTAACTCAATTTTGGCGCTCATTGAGAACACATAGACACGTATGTGAATTAGTAAAAGGGCCCCTCAGCAAGATGGGCCATGTGTTTCAGTCCTCCTTACAGCCACAGAATTGCAGAAAGTTGGGGGACCCTGGCTATTACAATTACTTTGCATTAAGCCTTAAAGAGGAGGGTTTTTGATGTGGGCTACTATTAAGATATTTTATTTTACTGTTAACTAGTTCTCTTTATATAAAATGGGACATGTGCTAAAACAGCCCAAGTTAGGGTAAAATAACATATCTTAATGGTAGCCCTTTGTTGACAATTTTGCCCCTAAATGTTAATATATATGACAAATTTATTCTAATACATACTTACCCTTAAGATTGAAAAGCAATGATCTGTCTCTGTTATATGGCATCAGAAGGATTTTAGCTCATGGAATGCTCATTTATTCTTTTCTTTTTTTTTCTGTACTTTGCAAATGAAGGCTTATGAGCTTAATTAATACTCAATACATCTTGTGACCAAACTTATTAGTTTAGTACTGTACTAAGCTGCCATGGCAGTTCTGTAAGAAAACAGTATTTTACTAAGCTCTTGCAATATTGAAAGAATCTGTATTCTGAGAATTTGAAAACATGTCAGCCCACCTAAATTACATATTGATCAGGTTTAATTGCATGCCACCCATCAGTATTAGGTTTGAAAATTCATAAAAGAGAAATAATGTAGTCTTTGTGGATGATTACTTCTGGGGCATTTAAATGAATTCCATCGCTTAACCCTGAGCTGAGACAGATTATTGAGTCTTGCAATATAGCTAGTCAAAGTCCAATGCGGTAGAATTGCAGTTTTCTAAATATAAGAGGCCGACAAAGAACAAACAATATAAATTTCTATAGATTTTCTTTTAAAGAAAATAGCAGAGGAAAACAATAAAAGTGCAAATTCATTTGTTATGTCTTTAATGATATTAACAATCATTTTTTAAATCTCATGATGTGTTCTAATCATTATTTTATGCTAACATTTATATCACGTTAGGCTAAGCATGCTGAAATATGAAGCATCATCAACACTTCACTTTGCATAAGCAACTCCATTTTCAGATTATGTCTTATTTCTAGTAATAATCTTTATTATAACAGGTTTGCAACAAGCTATGATTTCATTACAGACTGCAAAGGGAATGCTCTGTAAAATAAATATATCAATACAAATGTGCTTTGAATTTTACCCAAGAGAGAGACACTTTTTAAATGAAGGTCACATTGATTAGGAAAATGAATTTAACACTAGTTTGCAAAATGTTTTGCCATTTAAAAAAAAATATGCTTGTTGGTTCTACAGAGGCTCTTTTTTTAAAGAAGAAATTGTGCTTATGTACGGTTTCCTTTAAAGATTATCAATACAGAGTAAAAAGGACCAGCTGAAATCATTTGGTTTACTTGGATAATAGTTCAGAAGCTACATTTTATTTGGACACTCTGAGGTAATAAATATCTGTGAGAATAATTAACTGTCTTTATCTAGGTCTGGTCTTCAGAGATGCCTTTTAGGACCTTTACAGTTGTCTTATTTTAACATTACTGTTCTGGTAAGGTTGAGAAATTATTTTAGATATTTAGGTAATATATAGTTTGGTTCAAGAGCACCAAATGCACATATTATCTATCTATCTATCTATCTATCTATCTATCTATCTATCTATATCTATATATATGTTTGTAATTCACCTTACAAATTTCAGTGAAAGGAAGATTTAACTCTCTGGGACCTAGTTCCTTACCCACAAACCCACATGTTTGGGTCTTTAGTTGTTGCATAGTAACAGATATTCAGTTCTCTGAAAAAGTAACTGTCATAAACGGTTATATATTGGACATGTTCATTGCTTATAAGAAAGATATTAATCATGGCCTGAATAAAGAAAGTCAGAGGGGAGTAGGATGTAGAGCAACCATAAATACTCTTATTACTGACCTCTGCTCTGCTCCTGAACAAGCCCCAAAGGGGGTATTCACCCATACAATTCTTCAGGTTTTATTCATTTACTGAAGGCCTCCACTCCAAATTTATTTAATCCTGCCTAGCTGGTCAGATTCTGTCTACTGTAGGTTTGGGGCAAAGTTAGGTTAAAGGAAGAAAGAGGTACGTATGACTGTTTGCAAGCACCAGCCACTTAACTTGGTCAGTGAACCTAGGTGAGGTATACGAGGACAATGTAGTTGTGAGTTATAATTATTTTTGGAGCATTCGGCTATCTTTTCCTTCTGGACCTATAACCAGTGGTGTGCTGGAGCGGGCTCTCACGGGCTCGCGAGAGCCGTTTAAGTTTTTAAGAATTTTGGGAACCGGTTGTTAAAGTAGGCCTCCCCATGGCTACTTTAACAACTGACTCCCAAAATGTGGGCTTGGGCCCCCTCCTGAATTCTCTTATACTTTGCTGGCAGTGAGGCTGGCCCCACCAGCCAAGTAAATAGACTGCTGCTGCTCCCTGTTCTTGACTCTGATCAGGCTGGGACTTTTCATGCAAGTGCAAGAAGGTTCCATCATGTTGCTCAGAGCCAGAAACAAGCAGCAGAGAATGGTGGCAGTCCATTTATTGTCTGGTGGGGCTCGGCAAAGGTATGCCTAGCGTGCCCGCACAAGGGAGAAGAGAGAGAGGCATGTATTCCCACACCCCACCCTACCCCCAAAATTTCAGGGCCAGCTATGCCCAGAGAGAGAGCCTGTTGTTAAAAATTTACCAGCACACCCCTGCCTATAACTCAAATGAGAACTAAGTCAACAGCCTTGTCCCCCCTCTCTCTCATCAGATAAAAACAGACAAAAAAAAGAAAGATAGGCTCTCTTTTTCCCACCTGCTTCCTGTACTCTGACTGGATGTGCTAAATGACAGCAAGGTGTAAAGTTTCCTTTACCCCAGTTTCCAAAATTTACCCTAACTCCTCTCACTCTCGCAATCATCCCAGCCCCAAAAACCAATCTGAAAATTTCCATTGCCAAGCCAACAAGAGGGCTCAAAAGTGGTAAAGTGAAATCTCCTGTTGACATGACAACAGAGAGCTTTAGCAGGATTTAGGAACGGGATGACATCAAGAGCAGGGGGTGAGGGGTATTAGGTCAAGTTTTGGAGATGAGTGGATATGAGGCAAGGGTCTAACAGCTATGCTGTCATTTTTGGAATTATATAAGTAGGGGGTGTAGGCTGTAAGTACTGAGCTAAGTAGGGGGTGTAGGCTGTAAGTACTGAGATAAAGTAGTGGAGAGCAGAATAGAAGGTGCAGTGTCAGTCCTGCTGCTTTTTTTTTTAGCAATCTGGAAATGGGGAGGGGGTAGATAAACTCTTTTGGCCATATTTTCTTTTTATTTTCTTTGGTTAGAAGCAGAGGAGGGCAGGATGGAAGGAGGCTAGCAGCTATAGGCCCCCAGATTCTGAAGAGGTCATCCATATTTGGTCATCCACATTTGGCCATGAATCCCAGATGCATGTGTAAACTAATTAATTTAGATACTAACATTCTATTATTGAAGTTTAATTGGCACTTAATTGGTAATAATTAGGAGTTACCCATATATCTGCCCAACGGCTATTCTATAACATGTGTGCCTAAATTTCATAAAGCATAACTGAAAAGGGAGTGTGGCCATAGGAGGGGCATGAGCTGGTTGGGGTGTTCCCAGTAATTAGGTGCAATGTTATAAAATACTTGGATTTGGGCTCCCAAATGCCATCAGTGGGGTATGAGAATTTACATCAGCTTTTGGCAGGTGTACATGCTCACACCCAAAATTAGGCCTGTAAAGTGTGCCAAGCCACTATTTTAAAAAGGGCGCACTGTGCAGAGTACTCCTTACAGAATTTTCTTTTAGCGTGGATCATAATCCTGCTTATTTTTGAAGGAGAAGGGCGTCCATCTTCCGACACAAATCGGGAGATGGCAGACCTTCTCCTAAGGCCGGCCAAATCGGTATAATCGAAAGCCAATTTTGGCTGGCTTCAACTGCTTTCCGTCGCAAGGCCGGCCAAAGTTCAAGGGGGCGTGTCGGCAGTGTACCGAAGGCGGGACGGGGTGTGGTTAAGAGATGGCCGGCCTCGGCCGATAATGGAAAATAGAATGCCGACCCTAACTGAGCAGATGACCACAGGAGGGAATCAGGGCTTACCTCCTCTTACTCCCCAAGTGGTCACCAACCCCCTCCCACCCAAAAAAATTTTTAAATACATTTTTTTGCCAGCCTCTATGCCAGCTTCAAATGTCATACCCAGCTCCATCACAGCAGTATGCAGGTCCCTGGAGCAGTTTTTAGTGGGTGCAGTGCACTTCAGGCAGGCAGACCCAGGCACATCCCCCCCCCCCCCTACCTGTTACACTTGTGGTGGTAAATGGAAGCCCTCCAAAACCCACCAGAAACCCACTGTACCCACATGTAAGTGCCCCCTTTCACCCATAAGGGCTATGGCAGTGGTGTACAGTTTTGGGGAGTGGGTTTTGGGGGGGGGGGGCTCAGCACACAAGGTAAGGGAGCTATGGACTTGGGAGCAATTTGTGAAGTCCACTGCAGTGCCCCCTAGGGTACCCGGTTGGTGTCTTGGAATGTCAGGGGGACCAGTGCACTACAAATGCTGGCTTTTCCCATGACCAAATGGCTTGGATTTGGCCGGGTTTGAGATGGCAGCCATTAGTTTCCATTATCGGCGAAAACCAATGTCGGCCATCTCTAAGGGCGGCCCAAATGTTGAGATTTGTCCGGCTCCGACCGTATTATCGAAGCAAAAAATGGCTGCCCATCTTTTTAGATAATACGGTCGAGTATGCTTTAGACTTAGCCTGGCCTCAGAATGACATCCTATAGTATATCTCCTATCAAACTGAGCTCTCTTTTTCATCAAGCACTGCCATTTCCTCCCCTCACCCTCCCCACTGACAGTTTGAACTTCGTGGGTGTGGCTTGGATCTCTTTCAGGGAGAGAAAACTAACAACTTATAGCAGCAGCTTCAGAGAGCATTTTCCATCTCACAGATAGGCTGCAGAGAATACCTTCTCCTGCTTTAGACTTAATCCTACCCACCCTACCCCTCTACCCACCCACCCCTAGAGTGACATGTCTTATATAACCTCCCTATCAACCCACTCATTACTTTACCTCACCCATTTCTATTCTTCTATCACCTTCTCCCACTACTCCAACCAGAGTTACACCTAATCACACTGACCACCCTTCAACGTCTTCTGTCCTTCTGTGACTGTTCTCTTGTGCTTGACTGCTTAAATATTTTAAATTTAAATGCTTTACTTTTTGTCTATTAGATTGTAAGCTCTTTGAGCAGGGACTGTCTTTCTTCTGTGTTTGTACAGCGCTGCGTACACTTTGTAGCGCTCTAGAAATGTTAAATAGTAGTAGTAGTATGCCGCTTTACGGGGCCGTCATTAGAGATGGCCACCCTTATAGAAGGGCGGCCCCGTTTGATTATGCCCTTCAATGGCACCTAACTTTAGGTGCCCTTTACTAAATCTGGCCCAGGGTGGCTAGTTAAAAAGAGTTAACTGGTTTGCATTGATTTTCTACTAGAATGTCCAAATTGTACTTTTCTAACTTTCAGCCAGCTAGATTATGGGCTGATTCTCAGCTGATAGTCTATCTAGAATCAAAAGAAAATCAAATTAGCTGCTCAAAATTTGGCCGTAAGTTAGGCACATAGGGGTCCTTTTACTAAGCTGCAGTACAAGGGGGCCTGCACTAACATTAGCATGTGTTTTTGATGCATGCTGAGGCCCCCTTTTACCATAGTGGGTAAAAGTCTAGCCATTTTTGGGTTCGCCTCCGAGCGAACTCCATTTACCACCACCCTCTGTCGTCTGTCCGTCAACCAGTTCCTAATCCAGTTCACCACTTCGGGACCTATCTTCAGCCCATCTAGTTTATTTAAGAGCCTCCTGTGAGGAACCGTGTCAAAAGCTTTGCTAAAATCTAAGTAGATTACGTCTATAGCACGTCAATGATTCAATGATTGGGTAACTGGAGAATTGAATCATCGACGTGCTATAGACGTAATCTACTTAGATTTTAGCAAAGCTTTTGACACGGTTCCTCACAGGAGGCTCTTAAATAAACTAGATGGGCTGAAGATAGGTCCCGAAGTGGTGAACTGGATTAGGAACTGGTTGACGGACAGACGACAGAGGATGGTGGTAAATGGAGTTCGCTCGGAGGAGGGAAAGGTGAGTAGCGGAGTGCCTCAGGGATCGGTGCTGGGGCCGATTCTGTTCAATATATTTGTGAGTGACATTGCCGAAGGGTTAGAAGGTAAAGTTTGCTTATTTGCAGATGATACTAAGATTTGCAACAGAATGGACGCCTGGGAGGGAGTGGAAAGCATGAAAAGGGATCTGAGGAAGCTAGAAGAATGGTCTGAGGTTTGGCAATTAAAATTCAATGCGAAGAAATGCAAAGTGATGCATTTAGGGAGTAGAAACCCACGAGAGACGTATGTGTTAGGCGGGGAGAGTCTGATAGGTACTGAGGGGGAGAGGGATCTTGGGGTGATAGTATCCGAGGATCTGAAGGCGACGAAACAGTGTGACAGGGCGGTGGCCGTGGCGAGAAGGTTGCTAGGCTGTATAGAGAGAGGTGTGATCAGCAGAAGAAAGGAAGTGTTGATGCCCCTGTACAAGTCGTTGGTGAGGCCCCACCTGGAGTATTGTGTTCAGTTTTGGAGGCCGTACCTTGCGAAGGATGTTAAAAAAATGGAAGCGGTGCAAAGAAAAGCTACGAGAATGGTATGGGATTTGCGTGCCAAGATGTATGACCAAAGACTTGCTGACCTGAACATGTATACCCTGGAGGAAAGGAGGAACAGGGGTGATATGATACAGACGTTCAAATACTTGAAAGGTATTAATCCGCAAAAAAATATTTTCCGGAGATGGGAAGGCGGTAGAACGAGAGGACATGAAATGAGATTGAAGGGGGGCAGACTCAAAAAAGATGTCAGGAAGTATTTTTTCACGGAGAGGGTGGTGGATGCTTGGAATGCCCTCCCGCGGGAGGTGGTGGAGATGAAAACGGTAACGGAATTCAAACATGCGTGGGATATGCATAAAGGAATCCTGTGCAGCAGGAATGAATCTTCAGAAGCTTAGCTGAAATTGGGTGGCGGAGCAGGCGGGGGGAAGAGGGGTTGATGGTTGCGAGGCTAGGATAGGGGAGGGCAGACTTATACGGTCTGTCCAGAGCCGGTGATGGGAGATGGGACTGGTGGTTGGGAGGCGGGAAATACTGCTGGGCAGACTTATACGGTCTGTGCCCTGAAAGACAGGTACAAATTCAAGATATGAGTTTATCTTGGGCAGACTAGATGGACCATGCAGGTCTTTTTCTGCCATCATCTACTATGTTACTATGTTACTATGAATCACATACCACACTGCCATTTCAGTGGGGGGCCCTTACTGCCACCCATTGAGATGGCAGGCAGCATCAATTGAAGCAGGGCAGTGGAATATGGACCAATGACTTTAGAGACTAGGACACCAGACTATTATTGACGATGGTTTATTGTAGATGGTGCTATAAAAATCTCAAAAATTAATGTAGTGCAGGAAATGGTGCATACTGGGGTTGGGAACTACTGCTGGGCTCCTGCAGTAGCCCAGCGGTAGTTATGGATTGATGCTCGACAAACACGTTGCTACGCGCCAACCCTTTAGTCAAACGGTTGGTGCATGTAACCAAAAACCATGATCTACCTCAAACTACCCATGACCCTCCCATTTTCACAACCTCTTTTTTCAGATGCAAATCAAATTTAGGCATGGATCATGTGCCTAAATTTACATGGTACATCTTAATTGATTCCAATTAGTGCCAATAACAGATTGTTAAAAAGCAAATTATTGCTGCTAATTATCCAATTAAGATACGTGTGCAATTTGGGTGTGCCTCCAAATTTGTGAGTGTATCTCAAAGTGTCTTTTGTAGAATTAAGGGTTAGTGTCTTCTGACATCTATTTCTAGGGTTTTTATCTTGCTGTCCATGATCCGCTGGGGTGGGGAGTCCATGGGGTAGATTCAGGTGATCAATGGAAAATTAAATATATAATTTAAGGAACCTCCGAAAAACAACATTTACAATATAACATAGTGCTTCTTTTGTTTTTCTTTAATTGTAATTATACCTGAGTAGTTGACAAAATTGAACTATGTGTCCCTATTTCTCTTTTCTACCTCAAGCTGCAATAGACTTAACCAATGTAGTCTCTCCCTCTCTGATTCTAAGATTAGCTATGACCATACCCATCTTCTTCATCTGTTTCCATAGCTTATCTCTAATATTTACTGTCTTAGAGGTCCTTTTACCAAGCTGTGCTAAAAAGTGGCTGGCGCTGGTGTAAGCACGTGGGTTTTCCATGTGTTGCAGCCACTTTTAGTGTGGCGGTAAAATGGCCACCATGCCATATTTCATTGTAATAGCCATGTAGCATGATAGGAGGGATTTTCAGAGTTATTGATTTTGATGGAAAACAGATCTATAAATCTATATCTGTATACATCTACATCTCTCTCTCTCTCTCTGTATATATATATATATATATATATATATATATATATATATATATATATATATATCTGTTTTCCAAAATCAATAACTCTGAAAATCCCTCATATCATGCTATAGGGACATTACAATAAATATATCTATATCTATATAGATATCTAGATACAGGTATCTATATCTATATATAAATATATATAAAGAGAGAGAGATAATCTCTCTCTCATATCTAGATAGATGATAGATAGATAGATAGATAGATAGATAGATAGATAGATAGATAGATAGATAGATAGATAGATAGATAGATAGATAGATAGATAAAGTTTTGCTAATGCAACATGTTCAGTGTCAGATCTTTATAAATGCTTTCTGTTTTCTATCCTGCAGATGCTGCAGCAGGGTATCAGGCTGGAGAAGAGGGCAGCAAGGAGGAGGGAGCGTGTCTTTCTTATGTTTAGATGGCCAGGAGGACCCAGACCTTGAGGAAGCAGCATCTGAGGTCCCTGCTGAGAGGTGGAAGACCATTCTGAAAGAGTGCATCCGTGATGGAGGAGCTGTAGGATATATCATTGGAGAAACTGGAGGACGATAAAGGCCTTGATGGGCCATTAGCCAGGGGAGGTTGAGGTAAAGCAGCATACCTAGCAGGAGAAAGATATGGCATTGGATCTTGTGTGAAATATTGAATGGTAAGACTCCATACTCAGTGTATTAATTTGTGGACTATGTGTATAGTTTGTGAACTACACTGGATGAAAGACTTGGTAGCATAGACAAGACACTGAATAGTATCAGAAGGCCGACAGTCACTCAAAAGCATATGGTTCGGTGCAAGGTATGTTTAAATTATATCACCAAAACATGGAAGATAGGGCATCCCAGTAGCGAAGTTGCAATAAAGACCATAGGAAACCAGGGGGATCATTTCCAAAACAGAAAAATGTCCAAAACGCAGCAAAAAACAACAGATGGATGCTTTTTTATTTTTTCAAAAATGTCCAAATTGCTATTTTCAAACCCCCGTTATAAGATGTTTTTTTATGCAATTCATATGTAGTTTGCCTAAATCTCAAAGTAGTAGTAGATGTCTATCAGCGATAATGGAACATTGTAAAAATGTCCAGGGCAAAAAATATGATGTTTTAGGCTAGACCTGTTTCAATAATGACTGACCAGATGACCACTGGAAGGACAAAGGTATGACCCCCCTTAGTCCTCCAGTGGTCACTGACCCCCTCCCACTCTCCTAAGATGTGAAAGTGGTACATACCAGGCTGTATGACAGCTTCACATATAATGGCCATTCCTCTTAGAGCAGCAAGCAGGTCCTTGGAATAGCATAGTAGCTGGTGCAGTACACTGTAGAGATGGGACCCAGGCCCATATCCTACTCTAATTGGTACACTTAGAGTGGAAAGTGTGAGCCCTCCAAAAACCACAAGATATCTACTGTACCTACATATAGCCACCTACAAGCTTATATGGAAGTGGTGGTGGTGTACAGTTGGGTACAGTACATTTTTTGCTATTCCTGGAGGGCTCACCATACAATAAGAGGGTTGTAGTGAGATGTGTACCTGGGAACTTGTGTGTAAAATCCATTGTAATGCTCACTAGGCTGCCCCACTGCTCAGCTGGGATGTCTGTGTGACCAGTTTACTAAGAATCCTGATCCATAGTCATCCTGATGGCTTATTTTTTAATAGGACTTTTTTTTTTAATGGTACCAAAAGATAGACACACTAAGCAAAAAAATATCATAAAATATCTAGAAAACAGTGATTTCAAAAGAAAAAGATGTTTTCTGGTTCAAAAATTGCTGTTTGCCACTCGAGTTTGGATGTTTTCTGTATAACGTCCTAAATCAGACTTAGATGTCATATTGAAAATGCCCCTCTAGGTGTCTTTAATAAAGAGCAGGCCGATTTTAAAGATTGCAAATTATCATTGTCAATTGCTGAGCAAGTTGTAAATAAGAATGAAAAACATTGTTTGAAATGTCTGTATGCAAATGCCAGAAGTCTATTTATAAAATGGGGGAATTAGAATATATTGCACTAAATGAAAAGATAGATATAATAGATATCTCTGAGACCTCGTGGAAGGAAGATAACCAATGGGACACTGTAATATCAGGGTACAAATTATATTGCAGTGATAGGGTGGATCAAATTGGGGAGGGATAACATTATACGTTAAAGAGGGCATTGAATCAAATAGACTAAAAATTCTGAAGGATACAAAGCACACCTTAGAATCCCTATAGAAATTCCATGTGTGAAGGGGAAGAGGATCGTAATGGGGGTGTACTACCATCCACCTGGCCAGGATGAACAGACAGATGCAGAACTGCTATCAGAAATTAGGGAAGCTAACAAACTGAGGAACACAATAACAATGGTTGATTTTAATTACCCTGATATTGATTGGCTAAATGTAATATCAGGGTATACTAGGGAAGTAAAGTTCCTAGATGAAATCAAGGACTGTTTTATGAAGCAGCTGGTTCAGGAACCAGTAAGAGGGAGAACAATTCTAGACCTAGATCTTAGTGGAGCGCATGATCTGGTGCAGGAGGTAATAGTGCTGGGACCACTTGATAACAGTAATCATAACATGATATCTGATATAATATCTGGAGTAAATACCCATTGGAAATCCAATACATTAGGATTTAACTTTCAAAAAGGAGACTATGATAAAATTAGGAGAATGGTAAAAACAAACAATACCCTAGAGGAGCAGCTCCAAAGGTCAAATATTTACATCTGAAATGGAAGTTGTTAAAAACAAACAAACAAACAAACAAAAAACATCCTGGAATCCCAGACCAGATATATTCCTTGTATTAAAAAAATGGAAGGAAAGTCAAACAGTAGCCAGCATGGTTAAAAAGTGAGGTGATGGAAGCTATTAGAGCTAGAAGAACATCTTTCAGAAAATGGATGAAGGATCCAACTGAAGATAATAGAAAACAGCATAAAGAATGGCAAGTCAAATGCAAAGTATTGATAAGGAAGGAAAAGAGAGAGTTTGAAAAGAATAATGCATTGGGGCCAAAAACATATAATACTTTTTTTAGGTATATTAGAAGCAAGAAGCCAGTAAAAGAATTGGTTGGACTGCTAGATGACTGAGAGGCAAAAGGTGCACTCAGGGAAGACAAGGCCATGGCTGAGAGATAAAATTAATTCTCTGCTTTGGTCTTCACTGAGGAACATGTGGGGAGGATACCAGTACCAGAAATGGTATTCAGTGCTGATGAGTCACAGAAACTGAAACAAATCTCTGTAAACCTGGAAGATATAATGGTGCAATTTGACAAACTGAAGAATAGTAAATCACATGAACCAGATGGCATACATCTGAGAGTATTGATAGAACTTAAACAATGAACTTGCAGATCTATTATTAGTAATATGTAATTTATCTTTAAAATCAAGTATGGTACCAGATAATTGGAGGGTGGCCACTATAGTGGCAATTTTTTAAAAGGGTTCCAGAGGTGATTTGGGAAATTATAGGCTGATGAGTCTTACATCGCTGACAGGCAAAATGGTAGAGACTATTATAAAGAACAAAATTACAGAGCATATTCATAGGCATGGATTATTGAGACAATGCCAGAATGGATTTAGTCAAGGGAAATCTTGCCTCATCAATCCACTACATTTCTTTGAAGGGGTGAATAAAACATGTGGATAAAGGTAAACTGGTCAATATTGTGTATCTGGATTTTCAAAAGTAATTTGAGAAAGTACCTCATGAATGATTCCTGAGGAAATTCGAAAGTCATGGAATAGGAGAGAATGCCCTATTGTGGATTAAGAACTGATTAAAAGTTAGAAAACAGAGAGTAGGGTTAAATGGCCAGTATTCTCAATGGAGAAGAGTAGATAATGGGGTTCCCCAGGCATCTGTGCTGGAACCGCTGCTTTTTAACTTATTTATAAATGATCTAGACATGGGAATATCTAGTGAGGAATTAAATGTTATTCAAATTTGTTAAATCACAATAGGATTGTTGAAAGTAACGAGACTGAGAGATTGGACATCAAATGGCACATGACAATTGATGTGAGCAAGTGCAAAGTGAAACATGTAGAAAAGAGGAACCCAAAGTATATTTACATGATGCAAGTTTCCACAGAGGTATCACCGCCCAGGAAAAAGATCTAGGTGTCATCACTGATGATACATTGAAACCCTCTCCTCAGTGTGCAGTGGCAGCTAAGAAAGCAAATATAATGTTAGGAATTATCAGGAAAAGAATGGAAAACAATAATGAGAATATTATAATGCCTTTATATTGCTCCATGGTGCTACTGCACCTCAAATACTGTGTGCAATTCTGGTCACTGAATCTCAAAAAAGATATAGCGGGATTCTACAAAAGTTTTAAAGGGATGGGATAATTTCCCTATGAGGAAAAGCTAAAGAGGTTAAGGCTTTCATATTGGAGAAGAGACAACTGAGCGGAGATTTGATAGAGGTCTATAAAATACTGAGTGGAGTAGAATTGCTTCTTTACTCTTTCCAAAAATACAAGGACTACAGGGCAATGAAGCTACAAAGCAGTTAATTCAAAATAAATCAGAGAAAATATTTCTTCACTCAACGTGTAATTAAACTCTCGAATTTATTGCCAGTGAATGTAGTAAAAGCAGTTAGCTTAGTGGGGTTTAAAAAAGGTTTGGATAATTTCTGAAAAGAAAAGTCCATAAACCATTATTATGAATTAAGATAGACTTGAGAAAATCCACTGCTTATTTCTAGGATAAACAACATAAAATCTGTTTTACTATTCTGGGTTTTTGCCAGGTACTTGTGACCTGGATTGGCCACTGTTGGAAACAGGATACTGGTGTCGATGGACCTTTATTCTGTCCCAGTATGGCAACGTTTATGTTCTTATGTTCTTATTTCTATAACATAGTCCCTGACATTTATTTGCCAATGTAATGGCATTTACCTTCTTGTATGTACACATACACATATATTTGCGAAAATTCCACCTAAGTGCTATTCTTTAAATGCCTGCTTTACTTGCATCAAACTCAAAAGCCCCTCACAAAGAATTGGCTTTAAATAGCACTGCAAAGTTTATCTTGTAGTTTTTATTGTTAGGAACCCTCAGTAACATATGGAGCAGATTAAACTTGATATACATCTGTTTCTTCTCTCCTGATATATGTTGTGAGTAGCACTTCACATTTTGCAAGAGGGCTGTAGACAAGGGTGAGGCTTGGGCAGGGCTCAAATTTATGTTCATAATATGTAAATTACACATTTATCTGCAGCAATTAGGCTTTAGCACGTAACACCAGCTCTAAGGCTGGCCTATGTGCTCGTGCCTAACTTTTAAACATGTATATAGCCAGTTAGTGTAGGATCCTATACAGAAAAGTAGGCACCTATATTCCTTCGTAGATTAGGTTTAAAAGGCATGCTGTACTAGAATCATCCTGATATTGTATTTCTTTTAATTAAGAAATGCAAGTTTGTACCAAAAATAGTGGGCATGCATTTGGAAATCTCCGAGATGCCTGCTGCTTTCCTCCCTTACTTGAACATGCCCATATAAATACCTCTTTCCTGGTAGCTAAAAAATATGCATACTGTAGAGCTTAGATTAAAAACTGTTGTCCCCAGTGTATTGTTTTTGAGCCACCATCACCACATCATTAAAAAGTTTGTCTACTTCCTTCTCAGATTAATTATGTTGCTAGTTGCATGAGAACAGAACCTCACGACAAGTCTACACCCTATTCCAGAAAAATTGACGGCTTAGATTGGGGGGGGGGGGGGGGGGAGGGTTCTGTGCCATACATTTATACAAGAAACAACATTGCAAAGCACAAATTTCTAAAATCATGCATATTTGCAGCAAAGATATTCATTAGAAAATGTTCGCATAGCCAGAAATTCTTGTCAGCGAGTATAAATATGCTGTTTTCTGAACCATCACATATGCACTACCTGAAGCTTAACTCAGCTCTATTGTCAGAGGTAAGAACTGCCAAGACTAGTAGCAGTAGGTCCAATCAGTTTCAAACACAAACCCATTACCTTTCTTTGCAAACCAGTAGAGTTAATCTGAATTATATAACATATTTCTACCATCAGTGGAGCTTGTCGAAACTCAATCCTGATTGCCTGAAAAGCTGGGAGGGGGAGAGGGTTTCGTTAACCTTTGAGAAGGGGAGAGAAAGGGAGTTTGCACCACATGGAGATTCTATCTCCTAATCCTACCATAAAGGTGGTGGAAACAATTTTACCCAACTTACCTGACGGAGCAAGGTCTTAATTTTGTTATGAATTGGACCTTCACTCTGAAAATGGTTTGACATTCAGTCATTGAGTCCTGCAGGGTTAATACCTGCTCCTGTCTATTCTTATCCAGCTCAACCTATGATTACGCATGCTATGTGCAGCTCCAAGCCAGAATGCAGAAAAGCCTGTCAGTCACAATGTGTTTGAGCCTCTGTAGGAACACCTGCTCAAAGCAAAATAGCTGCAGTCAGGCTTTATTTGCTATTGTCCAGGTCTAATTCTAATCTCTTAAAATGTTTAGTATCATAGAAAGCTGGGTAACTCCTCACTGGATTATTTATCCTTATCAGATTTTTGAAGCAAGACACATCAAAGTACAAAAACTAGCCACTGGCTTTGCATGATTGAAAATCACGAGAATGGGTATTCTCTTATTCCCTTAATTGCATGATGTTGGAAGTCAATAGTCTGAAATGTGAAACTATCATGCTAATATTATTTTAAAATGAGATGATATGACAAGATCTTTATATTATGAGTGGGGTAGCAGCAATACAGAATAGGAATAATGAAGCAAACAGTGAGAGAGTGAGAAAGGCAGGAAAGGCAAACATAAAAACTGCAGGGAAGGAAATAGAAGGCTAAAAGAGAAATAGATGAAGAGAAATATATACACTTTAGAGAACAATGAAATGGGGGAGACCCCAATAGGTCTACCTGGCAGGGATAATATGTAGTGAAAGGTTTGATTAATACCTTAGGGCTTGATTCACCAAGGGCCTGTTTACTAAGTTGAAAAACATCAAGAACTCACTGTATTTCCCAATTAAATCACATTACTTGCTGATACCTCAGGTTAGACATTTCACAACTTTCCGTAAAAATGGTATCAGGTGCAATGCAAGGAAATGTATTGAGCTGTGTGAGTAAGGAACCTAACACGGGTTTTCCAGCAGGATCATAAATACAGGCTTTTTCTTCAATTATTTCATTTTCTGGTCATGCACCAATGTTAGCTTTAGCGCATGATCACTGAAAAATATTAATGCTGGAGCTCTTACCACTTTCTATTTAGTTATTCAGTTATCATCTGCTAATGTTAGTGCACTGGTTGAATAGTGCTTCCAAGGCCATTCTCTACCCCTGACATGACCCTTTCCCCCCAAAAAAATTAACAATACATAAATAGCACACACTGCAAATGGCAAAGCTAACAAAATGCTTTAATGCACCCTGCATAGACCTTTTTTTCCTGCATTAAGCATGCATTAGAGCTTAACACAGTTTAGTAAAAGGACCCCTAAAAGATTTTACTAGCTCCACTCTTCTTGGAAGGTTAGCTAAACCTTTCATGTGGGGCCACCCAGCACTGTTTTAATAGCAGGCTTTCAGCAGGACAGGAGTGATTTGAGGGGCAGGAGTCATCTTTAGATTAATGAGGTAACTTGTGGAAGATCTGGGTCAATGGGAGTAGGGTAATTCCCCAAAAGGGATTATATTTTTGGCAAGAGGGCAGAGCTTTGTAGCCAGATGATAGGGCTTCAACACAGTTTCCATTTTTTTAATTTTCTTGGTAGTCTTTGGGGAAGTTTGAGCTTGATATTGCCCAGGAGACCCACGAACCACCAGGCAATTTTTAGAAGGGCTAGAGGTCACCGCAAAAAGGTCTTTTGTGCTTTTAAGTCTGCCAACCAGGATGATAGCCTGCCATCGTGCAAGGCTGTGGCCAAGCTGCATATGATTTATCCTGAAGACGTATTAAACTATAGCACTCAGATACCACAGTTTATGAATTTCCACAAGAATTTTATCATGGCAAAACAGCATGGAAGCACACTGATTTAGCACACCTTAGGAGCCCTTTTACTAAGCATTAGTAAGCCCACTGTGGGCTTACTGCACGGCAATTTGGAACTACCGCTGAGCCAACACTGTTGCTGGCGGCAGTTCCACCACAAGCAGGCGGCATTTCTGGTGCTAGCGGAAGTATTTGAAAAATATTTCTGCAGGGGTTACTGACAGGTTAGTGCAGGAGCCCTTACCGCCACCACAATGGGTGGCAGTAAGTGCTCCTCCCAAAATGGCCGTACAGCAAGTTAAACTTACTGCACAGCCATTTCATTTTTGGCCATTTTTATATGCTGTGGTAAAAAGGTGCCCTAGCATGTGGTAAAAATTTCCGACGCTGCTAGCACAGGGCCCTTTTTACCACAGCTTAGTAAAAGGGGCCCCTAAGTAAATAGGGTCCTCAGGCATGTTTCCTATTCATTAATGACGGAAATAGAAGCTTAAGTGAATCAGATCCATATATCGATTAAATCAATCATTTACACCTGATGATATTTTATTAATCCTTAAGTGCTTGATATTCATGCTTCTAACTTTTTATTTGGTTTATTTATTTGCTTTTAGCTTCTCAGTTGGCCTCTTTGAAATTTTACCAGGTGATGTTCTCAGTTTTTTAAAATATTTTTGTTCTGATTTTTAAGATGATAACAGATGAAGATGATTCTGTGTTATTTCAATTTGTATTGTTCACATTAGAAAATAATTGGAACTAAATATTATTGTTGCTGTACACCATTGAAGAACTACTGTTATCGGGTTCTCTATCAAATCAAGTAAAAAAAAAATATATATAACCAATGTTCACTAATGGATAATTTTATAAAGTTGTTTTTAAGGCCTATTATAAAAAGCCTACTGGTGTAGAAGTAAGCATATTGACATGATGGTTCATACTTTGCCAGTAGGCATGTACAAGTGTAGAGTTTGAAGTAAAGGACAGAGATGCTAATTATTACACAAATGTCAAGAAAGAAGCATCCGTGTCCCTCATTTCCCCACCCCCTTCATAATTTGGACATTCCAGTTTATAAAATGGATGTGCATACTGGATAATTCCAGCATATTTTATTTATTTATTTGCTACATTTGTACTCCAAATTTTCCCACCTATTTGCAGGCTCAATGTGGCTTACATTATATTACAAAAGATATAGTTATGAACAGAATAAGAGGTTTGTTCTAAATTAACATATTACTATGTAAGAAATAAGGAAGATATGTCTGTAGAATAATTTACATAACACATAATAAAAAGCAATAATATATGATGACCAATAATGATAATATGGCTAATATAATCAGTTCAGAGGGATCAGTAGGTGGTATAGCATATTGACATCCATCTCACATATTCTGTTTGAAAATACATGTGAGATGGACATACATTTGGGACTATTCTAACTTAAGACATCCTTTCGAAAATACCCCTTTTATGCATCTTTTTAAAATAACGAAGTAGGTGCCTACTTGTCCTTTTATAAAAGTTATCCCCCACGAGTGCTGCTAATATGCATAAACTGCATGCACATTAATAGGTTTACTTTTAAGAAACAACTAAAAACTTATTTATTCAAACATTTTTTCTTAATGTTTATATTGTGATGTACTTTGATGCTAGTCTGCAGTTTGTATTATTTAGTGATTTTTATGTATATTTTATTGTAACCTACCTAGGAATATGCTAGATATGATTCAATAAATAAATAAATGTATTAAAAAAAACCATTTCTGCGCTTTAATACATTGGCCACCAACCCAGGTAAACATCTATTTACCAGGAGAAATGAGTCTGAACATTTCTTTCAAGGTGTATGTATATCTGTGTATGTATATCTTTTCTACTATAAGTGGTTTGAAATTGTCACTGTCAACATGCAGAGAGCATATACTTGTCACTTTGAACTGAGAAGTCAGTCAGCAATATATTATAGTAACCTTTTACCCAAATAACCTGGACCTATAACCTGTAACATTTTTAAGGCCAGCATTAGCACAATATTACATATGACTCAAATAGTAAGCAATATCATTGTCTTAACTCAGGAGAAATGTACTGGTTGAATCTACATCTTAGTAACAAACAGGAAGCTGAATTTTGAACCTCTTGGACCTATTTGATACTTTTATTTGCAAATTCCAGGTATAATATATTAAAATAATCCTGCCGCTCTGTTAACATTGACTGAACGATGGTTTCAGAATAGGGCAGCAACAGAAAAAAGGAGTGAGGTAGTCAAATACCCATAAATACACATATTTATTTCCTGATATGCTATTTATTTTGTAAAGGGATCAAGGCTCCTGAAGAAGGCACACTAGCTGAAACACGGCCGTGTCCAGTTTTTCCACCATAGGCCTTCAGTATTGATAAAGCAATAAAGACTTTTTATACTACTAGCTTGGTTTTCTCATCTTTGACTACCTCACTCCTTTTTTTCTGTTGCTGTGCGCATTTGTGAGAATTGGACTTTCTACTTTGTTTGCTTGGTTTCAGATTAGGGCAACAATTTATTGTTCATTTTAATTCATTTAGGGGTCTTTTACCAATCTGCTCTGTGCCAAGCTTTTTGTAATGGCCACGTGATAATTTCCATATTAGCATGTGGCCATTACTGTGATAGTCCTTACTACCATATATTAAGCAGGCAGTAAGGACTCCCACACTAAACAGGTAGCACATGGTAATGTGCCCATACTATCTGATTAGCATAGACATACCTATTCTCTGCCCATGGGCACACCTCCTGAGCCAGAAAAAAAAAATATTTTCCAGCATGGGATTAGTGCATGCTGAGCTGGAAACTACCACGGGACTCCTCAGCATGTCTCATGGTAGTGCACGTTAGGCCTGTGTTAGGCCTACCACACCTTAGTAAAAGAGTCCATTAGGCTTTTTTCCCCGTAGTTTCTCAAAATGTTTTTTGTTTGTTCCATACATTCATTTTAATCATTTGACAGACTTTAGAACTTTTCAATACAAATTGACTTAACTTGTGTTGATTCATAGGCTAATGTATATTAAATTGATTTAGCATTCACTAAGGAGGTTTCTATAAATACCTGCATAATTACAGAGGGATGAATACATGGACAGAGCTCAATTTTACACGCATAACTTATAGAATACTGTAAGTTAAACAGGTATCTGCAGCACTTAGGCACTAACACACCAGCTCTACGACTAAATGTTAAGGGCCTGATATTCAGCCCACAGAAGGCGGGCCGGTAAAAGTGCTGCAATCCGCACTGACCCTGGATATTCAATGCCGGGCCATTTTCAGTGACCGACATTGAACATCTGGTTTATTTTCTGGTCAGCTCAAGCTTAACTGGCTAAGTGAATATTCAGTGCTGGCCAGTTAAGTTTATAGCAGCCAAAGATAGGACTGCTATTTAGGCGGTCCAATCTGGCCGCTAAACTTAGCCGGCTAGTGCTTGAATATTCATGGATAGCTGGCTATATCGTGCGATATAGCTGATTAACTGCTATGCACTAACCATGAATATTTCATGGAGATAACTGGCTTTTTCCCCACTAAATTTAGCAGTTACCTAAATGCAAATTAACCGGCCAGGAGTTGTTCCCAGCCAGTTAAATAGTGCTGAATATCAGCTGGTCAGTGCATATATATACCCAGGTCGTATTCTGGAACTGTATTCCATTATAGAATAGACTCCTAGCAGGCACACTGTAGGTGGAGAACTGACCCAGTGGTTAGTGCAGCAGGCCTTGATCCCAGCATCCTGGTTTCAAATCCCACTGCTGCTCCCTGTCACCCTCAGCAAGTTATCTACCCCTCCATTGAACAAAAACTGAGATTGTGAGCCCTCTAGGGGCTGATAAAGTCCCTGCCTATAAAGCACAATTGTCCTTTGCCTTGAATTTGATGGTTAAGTAGATTTTAAATGCCTAAATTTTAATTATATAATTTCCATGGTAATTCAATCGTTAACTATACTTAGTGCTAGGAATGTGCCTATCTGAATTTTATTGTACTTATGCTTACGTTTAAGCAGACATGCAACTGGTGTATATGCTCACATTTAGGTTGGAAAAGAATATGCTTAGATGATAAGATTTTACAATCTACTCACATAAATATGCACTCCACCCATGCTCAGCCCAAACTCCACTTATGTGAAAGCCCACTTGTAAAGTATGTGCTGTCAGATCTTGGAAATGTCAAAGGGAAGTGGGAAGTGGACCAATGACTCTAGAGACTGGGACAGCTGGATCAAATATGAGAGATTTTATTTTAGACTCAACACAGATCTGTGTTTCGGCCACAGGCCTGCCTCAGGAGTCTAAAAAAACATATAAAATAAGATGTAAGACAATTCAAATGATAAAATACCAAATATATAATATAATATAAATGTACTATATAAGAGAAAACAAAAGAACAAAATATGCGTTGTCGCCGGAGAAAAGAGCCTCAACAAAACATGTAATCTGTTTAACATAAGGATATATAATAATCTGTACAAAGAGAATGATTTGTGTGTCTAAACTATACATAAAACAAGTTAATCAAAGCAAAAAATGATTATTATATGTAACATGTATATAACTACAATAAAATAAAAAGAAATACAATGGTGTTCAAAATAAAATAAACTGGAATAATATATAGAATTACAGAAGGGGTGAAACCTCACATTCAAGGATAAGTATATCCATTGCAAAACATGATAAAATGTGTACATTTGTACAACTATAAGAGCAAACACAAAAGATGAATACAGTAATTAACATCTCATGGTGAAGATAAAAAAAGGGGGTAAGAAGGGGGGATTGGTATATCTAAGGACTTTAATGGATACCCTTAGGTGTATTTTGTTTTGGTGCCAATTTTTTAGGTGTGATATATAGAATCTAGTCTTGTGTGTGTTTGACAGATGGATAGATGCTCCCTCTAAGCAGTGGCGTAGCTACAGGTGGGCCTGGGTGGGCTACAGCCCACCCAATTTGAACTCAGGCCCACCCAAAATTGTGGCACTCTTGCTGTGCCTGGTGGGAATCCTTCTCCTCAGGCAGCCTATGCTCTTCCAAATGGCATCTGGCACCACACACCGGCCCCTCTGCACATGCTCAGTTGTCACCCATACAGAAGAACTACTGGCAGCAGCGTCAGCTCAAGTAAAGTGCTGCCAGCTGCTGTTTGGAAGGAGGAGGAAATCTTCAGCTGGTGCAGTTTGGGAATCCCCACCAGCTCAGGTATTTAATATTTTGTGTTTGAGGGTAGGGAGAGAGGCAGAATGCAGAGTGTAGGGGGGCCAGGAGGGGCTCAATTCCATGCCCATCCATTTTGGGCTCAGGCCCATCCAAAATTGGCTGTCTGGCTACGCCCCTGCCTCTAAGCTGAGTGGGAATCCTCCAAATGCAATGCTGCCAGTGGAGGAGTTTCCTTCAATATTGTGTTTTCAGTCACTACAGACAGGCAGATTCTCTGGAGTCCCAAAGAGCTTGCTGTCCCTCACTATTGAAAATGAGATAGTGTAAAGTGCCACCCACTGGCAAGACTGTAGGTGGAGGACTCCCATTCAGCTTAGAGGGAACAATGCATATAGATGGAGTCTGGGCAGACTTACACTTATGTGTGTAACTTATAAAGTACTGTAAATTATGGGCATATTTCTGCAATTTAAGTGTAAACATCTACACAGTTCTATGACTGGTGAAAGTGCTCACATCTATCTGCAAACTAGCTTATATACTTTCCCTTTATACATTAGGTGCCCTGCTATATTATTGGGATGTGCATATGTTTGAAAGATCATGGGAAATGGAAATAACATTTTCCTTGATATTTCAAGCCTGAATCAATGTTAAATGTTAGCTTTTGTCCAGTGTTAATAACTATCAGGCACCAGCCAGCCTTGAATCTGCGACCTTAAACTTGGAAAGCAGCAACCTTCCAGAAGAGATGTTCTTCGTCTTGAGGGCCTGGTATAGCCAGCTCATGCCTAGTAGTGTCTTGTATTTCTAGTAATAGTTCTTTTTATCTGATTGGCTCTTTGCTTTTGGTAATCCTTGTGTGCCTTTTTGTGCTGGATCTAATTTGTAGATGCACACTGACATTAAGGTTTACCATGAGTAATCCTAGTTCTTTTCTTGTTCTGGTCTAGTATTCAAGCTTCAAGATTCCATGCTAGGGAATCTGTGACAAAATGAACCAGACAAAGTAAAGCTACTAAAAGATCTACTCGACAGCCTACATTTTTTGAATGAAGTTGATAGAAAAACTCATATGAATCTTGGGTCTAACCCAAAGACAGGAAAAAAAAATATTGGGTTTCTTTCCATGCCAGTATCGGTGCTGAGGTTTCCAGCACAGCTACAACTCAGTATGGTGAACTGTATCTTCCTCTTAGTTCTTCATCTGATACTGCTGAATGATAATTCAGGATTATTTCAGGTGTCTTAATGGCTGCTTGGGGAGAGGCCTTTTTTGTGATATGTTGGCAAGTTTCACACTGAGTAACTATCTCCTTTCTCTGATATTGGGTAGTTAGAATATGCCTGGCTATCCTCCATTCATCTGGAATCCGGTCTTAGGAGAAAGAAGCAGAATGTCATCTGTCTATATGAAAGATGTGATCCCCAAGGACTGAATAAGAAGGGCAAGAGGGGATAGAAAGATATTGAAAATGAAAAGGCCAAGAATGTAAACCTGAGGAACTCTTCAAGGCAGTTTATAGGGGGCAGAACTGGACCCAGACTAGAAAACTATGAAAAAGCTGTGCTCTGAATAGGACTGAAACTTGATGAGAACAGTGCCTGAGAGTCAGAGATCAGAAAGTCTCTGAAGAAGAGGAGAACGGTCAAGAAAATCAAAAGCAGAAAAAGAACCTTCTGGCTTGTTGTTTATTGATCCAAACACAGTCCAGCAGTACAAACAGAGCCCACTCCGTGCTGTGATGAGGGCGGAAGCCTTTTTGCCTTGGGTTTAGGGCATATACTTTGCCGAAGTGTAATCTTAGTTGTTTAGTTTCTAGTTTCTCAATGTCTTTGAATATAAATGGAAGATTAAAAACTAGGTGATGTTTAGCAGGCAGAGTAGCGTCAACTTGGGAATCCTTCAGATGGAAGTAAACATCAGTTTGTTTCCAAGGAGAGAGAAAAAGCCAGAACTAGTAGTTACAATGAAGTACAGGCATGGGAGAAATGCAGGAAGAAACTTCTTCAATATGGAGTAAATATACAGCCAGTGACAGTGAGCATTTCGCTGACTGCTGTCAGTGTTATTCCTCGATATTCAATGTCGGACCATGTCTGGGCTTCGACATTGAATATCTGGTTATGTGGCACCAGCTAACACATAGCCAGTTAAGCCAATATTCAGAACTTAGCTGGCCATAGGTTACTGCATAAAGACAGAACTGTGTTTTATATGGTCAAATTTATGTGGTTACCCTGGCTGGGTAAGTGTTCAGTATCGACATTTAACCAGTCAAACCAACCAACTGCTGACTCCACCCCCAGACACTCCCCTTTAAGAGTCAAGAGTAACTTTTCAGTGGTGATAACCGGTTAATTGCCACTGAAAATCAGCGGATAGCCCTGAACAATTGATTTAACTGGTCAGCAGTCATTTCTGGCCAGTTAACTCATTTTGAATATCATTCAGGATTAGACAGGGGATCTATAAAGGCATACTGAGAAGACCACATTTTTAATCACCAAAATGGGTATAGTAAAAGAGAAAAATCCATTACTAAGAGTAGGTTACTACAACATATGACATTTCCAGATCAGAAGAAAAGGAAGCAGAGGGGAAAATTAAGAGGGGAGTACTTAAAAATGGGGTATGAGAAAACTGAAGGTTGGTTATTTTGTGAACAGATGCTACAGCTAAAGAATCAGCAGCAAGACTAATGGATGCCAATGAAATAGACCAGCTGAAAAAGGTAAGAGAATAGGATCTTGATTAAAACGAGGGATGGAGTAACCCTTTTCTTAGTAGAAAAATATTCTGTCAAGAGGACCTTGCTAGGGCTTTAAATTTAGCCAAGTGAATAACTTGGTGGGGCTTCCACCAATGCTATCCAAGCAAACAGAGCTGTTGTAAGCATCACCATATGTCTCAACTGAACTATAAAATGTAAACCAATACTGCAACTGTAAACCAGAATATAATTTGAAAGCCACTATGACCAAAACTTGCTTTTGGATAAAAGTGGGATACAAGAATGCATAAATAAATAAGTATAGATCTAAGTTAAATCAAGGATAGGACTGTTGGAGCATAGGGTGAGTTCCTGGATTGGAGCAGCTCTGTCTAATGCAGATTGCTAGGTAGATTGTCAGATATCCACCTGAAGGGGGAAAAAAAGAGAGAGAGAGGGAGTCATAGTTCTCAGGAAAAGGTCACAATGAAAAATGAATCAATGCTTAGCCTGATAATCTTCCTAGTTTTCTTAGTTGTTGGATGGGATGGATGGTAAGGAACCACATTCATGGACTATTTTAAGAAAATAGATGGAAATGAAACAATGATCTGACCAAGGGTAACGATAGAATGGATGATACTGACTAATGGTCACATGGTTAGTGGTAGTAAGTAATTGGAATAAACCAGAATCATACAAAAATGACAGGGAGTATGGTGAGAGGAGATTGTATGGAGGTTAATTCCCCCACCCCCCCAAAAAAAAAAGAATGACCACAACTTCAATATTTTAAAGAGGGGCCAGAGAAGCACATTTGAAACAAATAGGAGAAAAAATGTTCATTCAATGAATAGTTAATCTCTGGAACTCACAGCTGGAGCAAGTAGTAAAAGCAATTTATGAACTGGGTTTAAAAAAATATTTAGACACATTCCTAGAGGAAAAAAATCATAAATGGTTATAAAGCCACTGCTTATTCCTGGGTTAAGTAGAATGAAATATACTTTTACTAAGTTTTGGGACTCTGCTAGGTACTTGTGACCTAGATTGGCCACTATTATGTGCAGTTTTGGTCACTGCATCTCAAAATACTAGGACTAAGGGGCATGCAATGAAGCTACAAAGTAGTAAATTTAAAACAAAGTGTAGAAAATATTTCTTCACTCAACGTGTAATTAAACACTGGAATTCGAGAATTTAGTAAAAGCAGTTAGCTTAACGGGGTTTAAAAAAACAGTTTTGATAGCTTCCTAACAGAAAAGTCCATAAGTCATTATTAAAATGGACTTGGGGAAAATACACTGCTTATTTCTAGGATAAGCAGCATAAAATGGATTGTACTGTTTTGGGATCTTGCCAGGTACCTGTAACCTGGATTGGCCATTGTTGGAAATAGGATTCTGGGCTTGATGGACCTTCGGACTGTCCCAGTATGGCAATACTTATGTACTTATGTAAAAGACAGAGCAGAATTATATAGACATAGATATCAATATTTTGATTGTTGTTTTTGTTAGTATTTTTTGTTTTGTTAAAGATGAAAAGTAGTACGAGTTGCTTTCAATGCCACAACATATAAACAGTGATTTCAGCAAGCTCACTATTAACAAATATAGATGTCTGGTACACAGAGAATTGAAGGAAGTGTATTATTGACATGATATCAGCAGTCTGAAAAATGGTGTATGTCTCATTTTACACTATGAGTGCATGTATAATACAAATGATTTCCCTGTAGACTTTTGCACCTTTAATAAAAATGCTCATTTTGGCCAGGGCTTTACACAAAGGACAGAGGACATTAATGTTCTTAATCCTCTATTTTTTTTTTATTTGTAACTGTTTTTTTTAACTTCAGATGCTTCATTGTTTAATTAGACCAACTTCTACATATAGTTTTCTGAAATGGAACAACTATAACTTGTGGCACTTCTATGTGGAGGGTGCCAAGTGATACTGCTCAATTTTCTCCATTTAACTTTACAAAAATCAATGCTATTGCTACATGTGCCAGCTAATATTCTGTTTTTGCTGGCATCCTTGTACATATTTTACAAAAAAGCTCGATGTTCAAGACAGGAGAGGATTTTACAAAATACTGGAGTAATCATAGATATCTCAACCAGGATGTAGCATCTTCATAGTAACGTGTATCATAGTAGATGACGGCAGAGAAAGACCTATACGGTCCATCCAGTCTGCCCAACAAGATAAACTTATATGTGCTACTTTATGTGTATACTATACCTGACCTTGATTTGTATCTGCTATTTTCAGGGCACAGACCGTAGAAGTCTGCCCAGCACTAGCCCCGCCTCCTAACCACTAGCCCCGACTCCTACCACTTCTACCTTGGCATGCTATGCAAATTGGTCCTGTGATGTAACTAGTATTATTGATGTTTTCTTGCTATTTTAAAAGAATTACATATCTGTATTTGTCTATTGAAGGCTCAAAAGAACATTTATATCCTGATTAGATCAAGTGCCCAAAGGAAAGGAGAAAGTAGAACCACCTGCTCTTGCTAGCAAGTTTCTCAGCAGAGCACAAGTTAAATAGCTAGCACACAGATTTATGTTTCCTTGTCTTTAAATAGGCCACATGTGAGAAATGCAACCATTGGTGAAAAGCTTATTGATTCACGGTCTGTTCAAGGGTTCATACAAACAGAAGGAATGAGTGAGACTCTACCAGGACATGTAAGGAAGGAAGAGAATTTACAAAGCAAGAGGAAAAAAAATCTATTTAAAGAAAGAGACCAGCAAACAAGGACAAAAATATGGTACCATGCCTTCTTTGTATACACATATACCCCAGGGCAATTTCTTAAGACCATACTTATTTGTGTATAAAATACTGTTCTATATTCAAAGACCCTTATGAAATTGACAAGTGAGCTGCTATGTGAACTGTTTAATAAAAATGAGACTCCATTATAATATTTTTTAAACTGTTGGGGGCCTTTCAGTTATATAAGTGAATAACTGCATTAGTTTATGTACCTGTTTTAATTTATAAATTGCACCTCTGCTAAGTTATAAGCACAGATACAATACTCATTTCTTTTTTTTTGGGGGGGGGGGGCTCTTTTGAATATAGACCTGAATGATGCTTTCTCAAGAGGCTTTAATTTTATTTGTTCAAATCTCTGCAAGCTCCATCTTGAAATACGACAGACAATTGTGTCTAAAACACTGTTGTTGTTTGTTTACTAAACCCTGAAAAGTTAATGCTCATTAGTATAAAAAAACATGTTAATAAATGATGAAAACATGTAAATGAAGCAATTCCTTCTCTTTTATGTTTCTTTTAATCACAGTTTTTGATTGTATTTCCTTCTGCAAACACACTGCACAGACATTTGATATGACTTCTCCAGCCAGATACAGATTGTTCATCAAATGTAGCTGGGTTAAGCACATTATATCTAGAATTATATCTCTTCACAATTGGAATTGTCTGTCTGTTCTGTGACATCAGGACTGGGAACCTCAATTATTCTCTGATCTTCCCCACAAGCAAGATAATAATTGGAAGTTGACAAAATTCAGGCTCAGGTTGGATGGTATTGATTTTTGTTTGTCTTGCATCTTCACATCAAGGAATAAGACTGTCATGTATACTAAAACATGGAATTTACTGTCTTCATAAAAGTTTTACTAAATCAGCCAATACAGAAAGCCACTATTGGCAGCTTTTTCATTACTAAACATGCTCTGGCTAAAACATCCAATTTTATTTGCAATCCAAGGATCAGTATTGTCTTGAGTGTTTACCAATAAATATTAGCTCATTTAGAAATTCAAAGAATAGTTTTCAAACCTTGCTTAGACAAGTGGTTGCTGCCAAATTGCTTTCAAATTTGCTTGTTGATATATGTGGTTTTCAGGTCTATTCATATTTTAATTTAGTCTTAACCTTCTTAAGATTATTAAGGTTGTTTTATCTAGAAATGTCATGATAATGGATAAATGGTTTCTTGGGAACAGTTCATTAGCTAAAAGAATGTATCTGAAAGCTATTAACAAAAGGTTATCCTATATAAGAAACCAGAAATTCTAACTAAGAGGCTGAAGTACTATCCCTGAAAAAAATGGGACGGTGTAGAGATTGTTTTACATGAAATTTAAATACATATTCAGATGATCTCATAGTTTACATATATATATATATGCACTGTAGCTAATTTGCTCAAGGAACTTTTTGTGTATTCCTAACCTTGGGAACACATTAACAATTCCAAAATAAGATCTCCTGAGAGTGACCACAGCAGGAAAAATGCTGTCCCAGGGACATTAGAACCCTGATAGACCAGTTGTCCTCTTTCTCACCACCTGAGTCCTGAAAGGCTCCCCAACAGCTTAAAAATATTATAATGGAGTTTCATTTTTATTAAACAGTTCAGATAGCAGTTACCATAACAACCATCAACCTCAACAACAAGGGTGTACCAGGCTAACAAATAAGATGACATTTTGACATGTATGTACCCCAATGTAAAGTCACAACAGAAAATGAAGTCATCCAGCAGCACCCATATCCTCAAAAAAGCCTGCTTCATTTTTCTGCTTCCAAACGTTCATACCTGTAAACAGGAAAAACTTTGTTCCATCATACATTTATACATACGCAAATATTCTCCTTCCAGGAGATAATAGTATTTAATGCAATTGCCATAAGGATATAAAGATGTCTGGCTACAGATTCAGTATCTCTCCACTCTTACCTCTCACTACACTCCTCCCTGGGAACTCTGTTCATCAGTTAAATCTCTCTTATCTATACCCTTCTCCTTTACTGCCAACTCCAGACTCTGTTCCTTTTATCATGCTGCACCATATGCCTAGAATAGACTTCCTGAGTCAGTAGGTCAAGCTCCAGCTGTGGCCATCTCAAAATCTAGGCTAAAAGCCCACCTTTTTGAGGATGCCTTTAACTCCTAACTCCTCTTTATTAGTTCAGTACCCATCTATTTTATCATTCCCACCTTAAGTAATTCCTTTACCCATTATTATCTGTCCTGTTTGTCTGGCTTGATTAGATTGTAAGCTCTGTTGAGCAGGATCTGTCTCTTACATGTTCAGTGTACAGCGCTGCATACATTGAGTAGAGCTATAGAAATGATAAGTATTAAAAGTAGTGGAATAGTTTGTAACTTCCAGGCTATAATAGTTTAGCTCAGGGAAGTCTGAACATCTAATCCATTCTTAGATATCAATACAGGACCACCTCAAGTTGGTACAATAAAATATTTGATAAGGTACAATTCTCAGACTAAAAGAAGCAAAGTACAGAAGAGTAGAAGAAAACCAAGTCCAAAAGACCAGTACTGAAACCACAGTGGTAAGAGCACCAAAAATGGTCTGTGTTTCAGCTGCAAAGCCTTCCTCAGGGGTTCTAGGCGAGCAGTTAAAAACACCGCTCCCAACCCAAGAACGGTGTTTTTAACTGCTTGCCTTCGACTGGAGGGTAGTGCAGGATGTAAGATTTTTGGTGAAAGTGAAGAAAAGAGTGGGAAGAAATTTAAATGATTTTTAAAACGAAGCGAGAGGAAAAGCCTAGAACCCCTGAGGAAGGCTTTGCAGCCGAAACATGAACCATGTAGGTTCTAAATAAACTGCATTTTTGGTGCTCTTACCACTGTGGTTTCAGTACTGGTCTTTTGGACTTGGTTTTCTTCCACTCTTCTGTACTTTGCTTCTTTTGGCTTGTTTGTGGAAGATTTGGACCCCCTTTTCTTTGTGACAATTCTCAGACTAACAGGACCAGCAAAGAGGACTAGTCTCATTATGTACCTTGGCTGTTTTAACTGGGGTCCATAGCATATGATGTGGCATTAAAAAAAAGTATTTGAGGTATAGATGTCGATAACATAACAAGAAAAAACATTGAGTTTCAAAACTACTTATATTGCTTATCAGTAGGCTTAAATTGAGTCTTTACCTTCCATATTCTCTTTACTCCAAAGCAGGCAGTGTCATTATCTTTATGCAAGATTTTATAAGTGAGAGCTGCTGGAGGTCTGGGAGGTCATTGTCCAATTAAATAATCCTCTATTTCCCGGTAATCTACTAGGGAAAATATTTCCACTTAAGGCAATGACATAATTGCAAACATTGAAAATAACATTTGGTGGTAAACTAAATTCCATTTGCAACTGCCCGAGGGTGGACATTATCAAGGTGTGGAAAAAGGAGAACTTTTACCTCACCTTGATATACCGCAGAAGTCACCAGCTTGCAGGTTGCTGACTCTCATGTAAAAGGACTAACGTTGCCTGCTAGCCAACTCACAAGCAGCATTAGTCCATCGGCTCTGGAGCATCAGGCCACCAAGCTGCGACCCGATGAGCCATCTCTTAAAGAATCCCATAAATGGAAAGATGACCCTGAGAGTAGTATCTCAAGCCTATTGCTAGGGGTCACCAGCATTGTTTTAGATGATGGCACTGGCAAAGGTAGAAGCAACTTGGAATCACTTCTGCCTGACCACTAGACACCAGGGATATGTGTATAAGGTAGACCTGGGGGGGGGGGCATTGGGAAGGAGGTGTCATGTCCATTGTTCCCTCTAAGGACTGAGCTGATGTGATCAAAAGGTTTTTGTTATAAGCAAACATTTTCTGTTACATTACTCTATGAACACTACTCCGTTATGCAATATAGTAATCTATGTATATGTAATGAGCTGAAATGTCATGCAATACAGAACTAGATGCATTTCAGTAAATAAAGGCTATCAGTCTCTCCAATTCTCATTCTTAAATTGAAGAATATTGGTCTTAACTGTCATTTTATTGACTGGTTATTACTCACCAAAGACCTGGAGGAGTAGCCTAATGATGTAACGAGTTTGATCTTGGTAAACTGTTCCCACTACAGCTCCTTATGACCTTGGGCAAGTAATTAAATTCTCCATTGCCTCATGTACAAAAACTTAGATTATAAGCCCATAAGGGACAGAGTAAGCACCAGCATATAGGGCTAGATTCTTTATATGGCACCATCAAAATTGGTACAAAAAACCATGCCTAGGTGTATTCTACAAACTACATCTAAAGTCTATTTATTTATTTATTTGTTACATTTGTATCCCACATTTTCCCACCTATTTGTAGGTTCAATGTGGCTTACATGGTTACAGAAAAATGATTAAGAACTATGCTATTAACAATTATAAGGTGATAGTATAATTAAAATAGGAACTATTGTGGTTCGCCCACTGGGGGAACGAGCGAAAACGAGCAACTGAATACTTGTGTTGCATCCATTTTGTGAGTTAGTGATGATGTGTTTCTGTGGTTGGGTGTTTGTATTGGCTCTATCGGGTAAGCCTTTCTAAAAAGATGAGTTTTTAAGTTTTTCTGGAAGAATACACCTAGTCACAGGAATTTACGCCCAAAAAAACTTGGTGTAAATGCTGGTGACCAGAGGCGTGGAGCAGATGTATTCTATAACAATGTGCATAATTTTTAGAAATGCCCATAAACACCCAGTCCATGCCCATGGCCACACCCCCTTTTACGTGCATCACTTTATATAATACACTTAGCAAGCTGTTAATGTAAATTCTAATTAGAGCCAATTAGTATCAATAATTGCTTAACTGGCAATTATTGGCACTGATTGGCTTGTTAAGATAATTAAGTTGCATACGTAATACAGAATACAACCAGAATTATGTGCACAATTCAAGTCATACAATATAGAATTTGGGAGATGAGTACAGTGCTGTGTACATCTAGTAGCACTATAGAAATTATTATTAGTAGTAGAGATATTAAAGCAGTGGCCTAAAAACCAGGGGCGATATGGTTCCAGTCCCACTAAAGCTGCTTGTGACCTTGGGCAAGTTAATTCACCCTCCATTGCCTCAGTTAGAAATTCATGTTAGCCTGACAGGAAAATACCTACTGTACCAGGCCATTCCTGGTGATATATATCTGAAATTGAATAAATTGTTTTGAGAGCAGCATCTACTAAGCCAAGGATATAATTATGCTACATGAGAGGAATCACGGCCCATGGATTCATGTGTTTCCTTTGCTTTATAGCTGAGTAATAAGTGCAGTTCTACCAACCCTTTCGGACCAAATCTACGTAGTCTGAACTTAAAACAATGCACATTTCTTGTTTCTTTTCATGGTCAATTACATGACATTTTTTTAGAACTGTTTCAAAAGCATTAAGCTCGTGGAACCCCTTATAAGCACTGTAAAACAAAACAGACAAATTCTGAATTATAAAGAGTCTGGCTTGTCCAGATCAAAATTACACAAAATAACCACTACAACTTTATATCAGGGGTTCCCAACCCAATCCTCGGAACACACTTAGAAGTCAGGTTTTCAGGATATTTACAATGAACGTACATGAGATAAATTTTCATATCCTGCATCCATTGTATGCAATCTGATGCATATTCATTACAGTTATCCTGAAAAACTAACTGGCTGGGTGTGTTCTGAGAAATGGATTGAGAACCACTGCTCCGTATCATTCTGGATAGATAAACCAGTACACCACAGCAAGCATCGTAGGGATTTATTTCCATTAACAGTGAAAATAATATATATCTAGTACAACAGCCCCTCAAAAATACTAAAAGTGTCACTTTTATTGCAGAATAAATCAACAAAACAATGATTTGCACACACCAAAAATATTTATTAGAACAGTAATAAACTAGGGGGCCCTTTTACTAAAGGGCATTACATCTGGCTTAGTGCATTTTGGGGCTCATTTTTGAAACAGAAAAACATCTAGAAAATGGCATAATAGACAGATACAGTACAAAAAAAAAAGGCTTTTTAGATCTCAGCAAGCAGTAGAACACAGGCAGACCAGGAGTCCAGGAAATTCTTTATTAGAGACCTGGCGTGGTCACTTTTCACCAAAATGGTTGCATCAGGGGTTTGACATAACAGGCTCCTTTTACAAACAGCAGTAAGCCCAATGCGGGCTTACTGCTTGTTATACAGGAAGTACTGCCAGGCTACCATAGCAGCACAGTGGTACTTCCCACCCCTAGCGCGCTGTTATTTCTGGTGCTACAAAAATATATTTATTTTTATAGTGCCAGAGTGTACCCGGCAGTAAAGTGTGCTGCCCAGTTATTGCCAGCTTAGTAAAGGAGCCCTTCCAGCTGCGGTAAAAGAAGGCCTCAGCATGCCTGAAAAACACATGCCAATGCCAGCACAGGCCCCCTTTTGCCACAGCTTGGTAAAAGGGTCCCTAATAAATTAAACATATAAACCAAAATGAATAAAACTCATAACAATGGTAAAAAAAAAACTAAATAAATAAATTTCATGCATATAAATATGCAAAAAAACTTAAAATCTTACATCATAAATATGGGCAATCAATACTTAATGACATATGGCCATAAAAAAATCCAATCATAAAATTATATTAAAACTAAGTTAAAACCAATAACTTGAACCAATGTGATATAACAACATCAAAGTGTGAAGCAGGTGAAGAGATATACCAAATGTGAGTCACAAATAAATGTGAGAACACAGTGTACATGCCTTGTGTTCTTAGCTGAACATAATAAGAGTGATGGAGTAAGACAAACAATTTCTGGATCATATGATGAAAATAAATACAAAACCCAAACATATAGCCAATCCAAAAGGACACAAACCTAACTAGGGATGAAAGCTGAGCTTCCCCCAGCTGACAAAAGTATAGCTAAAACTACCTAAAAACAATGAAGGGCATAAAGGACAAATAAAAAAAAAATTGAAACAAAAATCTTGAAAAAATCTTTACTGAAAGGAATGGGAAAAAATATATATCATATTCACAATTAGCATGTTGTGAAAAACAAAAAAGCAGTAGGAGGCAGGGCAGCAGCTTCTTTTCTGTCTCCCACAATAGAATGAGCCATGTTGAATTTTAAACTGCTTTATATGCATAGTGGGGCATCAGAGGTTACTACAACACACGAATCTAAAACTTAAAAAAGGAGGTTACTAAAACATCTTGAACTAGCTGAAAACTAAAAAAAAAACACTTGCCCCCCTGTTTACTAAGCTATGCTATGGGCTTTGAATGGGCTGTGTTGGCATTGCCGAGAGGCAGCCGGTAGCGCTGCTTAGTAAACAGGGGAGTTATTTAGGCAAAAATGAAAGTTATAAAACAATCAGGAACGGTTTTCAAAAAAGCACCACTCCAAAAATGAAAAATCAAGAGTAGATTCAAAATCTATATGCTGTCCACCTAAAAACAATAATTATTACTTAAAATGCTGCTAAAAACTGATGAAAAACATAACCAGCTAAAACCAAAAGGGCATATGCACTTTCATTTTTATGATTAATGTTCTGTTATGAATATAATATGTAATATACAGTGGTGGAAATAAGTATTTGATCCCTTGCTGATTTTGTAAGTTTGCCCACTGACAAAGACATGAGCAGCCCATAATTGAAGGGTAGGTTATTGGTAACAGTGAGAGATAGCACATCACAAATTAAATCCGGAAAATCACATTGTGGAAAGTATATGAATTTATTTGCATTCTGCAGAGGGAAATAAGTATTTAATCCCTCTGGCAAACAAGACCTAATACTTGGTGGCAAAACCCTTGTTGGCAAGCACAGCGGTCAGACGTCTTCTGTAGTTGATGATGAGGTTTGCACACATGTCAGGAGGAATTTTGGTCCACTCCTCTTTGCAGATCATCTCTAAATCATTAAGAGTTCTGGGCTGTCGCTTGGCAACTCGCAGCTTCAGCTCCCTCCATAAGTTTTCAATGGGATTAAGGTCTGGTGACTGGCTAGGCCACTCCATGACCCTAATGTGCTTCTTCCTGAGCCACTCCTTTGTTGCCTTGGCTGTATGTTTTGGGTCATTGTCGTGCTGGAAGACCCAGCCACGACCCATTTTTAAGGCCCTGGCGGAGGGAAGGAGGTTGTCACTCAGAATTGTACGGTACATGGCCCCATCCATTCTCCCATTGATGCGGTGAAGTAGTCCTGTGCCCTTAGCAGAGAAACACCCCCAAAACATAACATTTCCACCTCCATGCTTGACAGTGGGGACGGTGTTCTTTGGGTCATAGGCAGCATTTCTCTTCCTCCAAACACGGCGAGTTGAGTTCATGCCAAAGAGCTCAATTTTTGTCTCATCTGACCACAGCACCTTCTCCCAATCACTCTCGGCATCATCCAGGTGTTCACTGGCAAACTTCAGACGGGCCGTCACATGTGCCTTCCGGAGCAGGGGGACCTTGCGGGCACTGCAGGATTGCAATCCGTTATGTCGTAATGTGTTACCAATGGTTTTCGTGGTGACAGTGGTCCCAGCTGCCTTGAGATCATTGACAAGTTCCCCCCTTGTAGTTGTAGGCTGATTTCTAACCTTCCTCATGATCAAGGATACCCCACGAGGTGAGATTTTGCGTGGAGCCCCAGATCTTTGTCGATTGACAGTCATTTTGTACTTCTTCCATTTTCTTACTATGGCACCAACAGTTGTCTCCTTCTCGCCCAGCGTCTTACTGATGGTTTTGTAGCCCATTCCAGCCTTGTGCAGGTGTATGATCTTGTCCCTGACATCCTTAGACAGCTCCTTGCTCTTGGCCATTTTGTAGAGGTTAGAGTCTGACTGATTCACTGAGTCTGTGGACAGGTGTCTTTCATACAGGTGACCATTGCCGACAGCTGTCTGTCATGCAGGTAACGAGTTGATTTGGAGCATCTACCTGGTCTATAGGGGCCAGATCTCTTACTGGTTGGTGGGGGATCAAATACTTATTTCCCTCTGCAGAATGCAAATAAATTCATATACTTTCCACAATGTGATTTTCCGGATTTAATTTGTGATGTGCTATCTCTCACTGTTACCAATAACCTACCCTTCAATTATGGGCTGCTCATGTCTTTGTCAGTGGGCAAACTTACAAAATCAGCAAGGGATCAAATACTTATTTCCACCACTGTAGAGGGGCATAATTGAACGGGGGCGGCCATCTCCGGGGCCATCTTTTCTTTCAATAATACGGTCAAGGCCGGCCAAATCTCAACATTCAGGTCAAATGTTGAGATTGCTA
The DNA here is from genome assembly GCF_901765095.1 of Microcaecilia unicolor. Taxonomy (NCBI): domain Eukaryota; kingdom Metazoa; phylum Chordata; class Amphibia; order Gymnophiona; family Siphonopidae; genus Microcaecilia; species Microcaecilia unicolor. Next base: position 423,061,496 of record NC_044031.1, read on the forward strand.
GATTTAGATATCGCTGGGTTTAGAGATGCCCGGCTTCAGTTTTCGGCCATAATGGAAACCGGGCCCGGCCATCTCAAACCCGGCCAAATGCAAGCCCTTTGGCCGTGGGAGGAGCCAGCATTTGCAGTGCACTGGTCCCCCTCACATGCCAGGACACCAACCAGGCACCCTATGGGGCACTGCAGTGGACTTCAAAAATTGCTCCCAGGTGCATAGTTCCTTTAACTTGGGTGCTGAGCCCCCCAAATTCCCCACACAATCCACTCCCCACAACTGTATACCACTACCATAGCCCTTAGGGATGAAGGGGGGCACCTACATGTGGGTACAGTGGGTTTTGGGGGGGTTTGGAGGGCTCAACATTAACCACCACAAGTGTAACAGGTAGGGGGCGATGGGCCTGGGTCCACCTGCCTGAAGTGCACTGCACCCTTTAAATACTGCTCCAGGGACCTGCATACTGCTGTCAGGGAGTTGAGTATGACATTTGAGGCTGGCAATATATATATATATATATATATTTTTTTTTTTTTTTTTTTTTTTTTTTTTGGGTGGGAGGGGGTTGGTGACCACTGGGGGAGTAAGGGGAGGTGATCCTCGATTCCCTCCGGTTGGCATCTGGTCAGTTAGGGCACTTTTTTGAAGCATGGTCCTGAAAAAAAAGGGATCAAGTGAAGCCGATGAAATGCTCGTCAGGGCCGGCTTCGTTTTTTTCATTTTCGGGTTAATCCGGCCATCTCGTTAACTATGCCCCTGTCCCGCCTTCTGTACCCTGCCGAAATGCCCCCTTGAAGTTTGGCCAGGGCCGCAATGGAAAGCAGTTGAACCCGGCCAAAATTGGCTTTTGATTATACTGATTTGGCTGGGTTCAGGAGATGGCCGGCCATCTCCCGATTTGTGTTGGAAGATGGCCGGCGATCTCCTTCGAAAATAAGCAGGATACCTATTAGAACATTACATGATAATTGATTTGCTTTATATATATATATATATTACATTACACATTTTTATATTCAATAGAATTTTCTGTGTTTAGTTTGAAATGTTTATTTTAAAGATCATATAATGTAATTATCTCTTTTTACATCTGATGTGAAGATTTTTAGGTTTTTGTATTCATGTTTATATATATCTGAGCTCCTTTCATTCCAATGATGTCATTTGCATAATTGGAATGTTTTCAAAATGGCCACTGAAATGCATTGCATTTTTAGATGATTATTATGTTTTCAGCAGTTAAAATGAAGCAATTTAAAATAATAATTAGTGATTTTAGGTGGCATAGCATGTAGATTTTGAATCTACCCTCGGTTTTTCATTTTTGGAGTGGTGCTAAAAAAGTGTTTTTTTTTAAACCATTCCTGATTTTTGCCTAAATAACTGTTTTGTTTTGTTTTTTTAGTTTTCAGCCAGTTCAAGATGTTTTAGCAAGCTTCTTTAAGGTTTTAGATTTGTATGTTGTAGTAACCTTAGACCCCCCCCCCCCCCCCCCACCCCCACCCCCCGTATTAAAATAAAGAAGTTTGAAATTCAGCATGGCTAATTCTATTGTGGGAGAGAGAGAGAGAGAGAGAGAGAGAGAGAGAGAGAGAGAGAGAGAGAGAAGCTGCTGCCCTGTCTCCAACTGTTTGTTTTGTTTTTCAAGAACTGCTAATTATGAATATGCTACATATATTTTTCTCATTCCTTTTAGTAAAGTTTTTTTTTCAAGATTTTCATGAGAGAGTGATAAGTCTAGCAGTATACCAAGAACTCCTGACCTATGATTCATACTTTGCAAAAGGTATGTTGAAGTCAGGTATTTGTCCACTTGTGTTAGGTACCCAAAGAATCTCTGTTTTCCTTGGGTTCAAGCTGAGTTTGTTGTTGTTTGCCCATTCCTGAATTGCGATTAGGCAGTCTGGCAGTTTACTCAGAGCTGTGGGTAGATCTGATTCAGTGGGTATGAGTAGTTGCTCATCATCGGCATAGATGCAGAATTTTGTGTCCATCAACTAAAGCAGTTTAGCCAGAGGGTTGAGGTAATTATTAAATAAAATGGGAGACAATATGGATCCCTGTGCACCCCACAGTTCAGTGCCCAAGGTAATGATGTGCTGTTGCTGAACATAACTGATTGTTGTCTTTCTGACAAATAGGAGGATTTGAACCAAGTACTGTGCCACTGATACCCGTTTCTGCCAGTCTTCTAAGCATGCTACTGTGATCCACAGTATCAAAGGCTGCTGAGAAGTACAGAAACACTAGTAATGAGGCAGATCCCCATCACGTTCTGTGCAGATCATCAAGAAGTACACAGGTATATTCTCTTTCCGTACCCATGTCTGAAGCCAGATTGACATGGGTCTAGCCAATTACTTTCAATTTGCCAGTCATTTAGTCGAATGCATCCTGTCTGTTCTCTTAAGTTTTGCGAAGAAAGGAATGTTAGAGACTGGTCGGTAGTTTTTGAGCTTGTCCTGGTCAAGTGAGCTCTTTTTCAGTAGGGAGCACACCACATCTCTTTTTAGTATTGTTGTCAGCTGTCCTTCCCGAAGAGAGGTGTTAACAAATTTAGAGGCCCTTCAGTGAGGCCTATGCTTGCTTATTGTACTATCTTTGCTGGGCAGGGCTCTAGAGGGCAGGTTATAGGCCATAGTCCTTTCAGAATTTTTCCAAGAGCTTCCTCTGTGACCAGGCTGAATGAGTCCCGGATGGCTGTACATGGTGGGGAAGAAGGAATGTTCTCTTCATTAGCAGCTGGGAGCTTTGATGGAAATGTCTGTAGGTCCTGTTGGAGATCTTTAAGTTTGTTGCAAAGTATGTGGCAAAATCATTGCTGGTTTAGTTGTGATTGGGAAGGCAGGTTCTGTTATGGGGTTTGCAGTAGGCTGCTTACTATTTTAAATAGCTGCTTGGTTGAATTTACAGCTTGTTCTTTGTGTTGAGAGAAATATTGTTTTTTGGCTGTTGTTAAAGCCTGACAGTATGTTGCCATGTCTTTCTTACAATTGAGCGTGTATTAATCTAGGTGAGATTTTCACCATTTTCTTCCAAATTAACATTCTTGATGCTTAAAGACCCATAGTTTTGGGGAAAACTATTTGAAACATTTGTTTGTAGAGCATAGGACCTTCTTTAGAGATGCCATTTTTTCTAATGCCATTGCTAAGCATGCATTTCAGATCAACCGGTTCTGACACTATCATCATCTTTTCATCCACAGTGGGATACGACAAGGCCTCCAGGAAGTTATCAGCAGTCAGGTTTCTTGTGTCTTAGATTTCCTTCCAAAATTTTTATTGGGCCCATCTGTTTTATGAAGTCCTTAAGAGAAAATTTAATTAGAAAATGATCAGTCATCACTTTTCCAAGCTGAAGAGCCCTAACCTCTTTAGCCCTTCCTCATATGGGAGGTGTTCCATCTTCTTTATCTTGATGCCACAAGTTTTGTGCTCAAAGATGTTGACCCCTTTGCAGAACACCAATATTATCATATGGCCTTTTCATGGGTTGGAGATTTGATCACCTGAATGAATCCTAGTGCTGCCATAATATCAAGGAAGACAGCAGTAGTGATGTCTGAAGTTTCATTAAAGTCTCCCATGATCAGTAACCTAAGGTAGCTCAGGGTTACCTCAGTCACCAGGTTCAGCAGATGATACATTGTTGTGAGGTGTTCTGTAGACCACAAGCAACCACACTAATTCCTTATCTCCCAGATGTATTAGGAAGCATTCTGACTCAGACAGGTGGGAGATGGAGACTCTGCACATTTTGATTGTCTCTTTGATAAAGAATGCTACCTCTCTTCCCTTGTCTTGGTTGATGCAGGATAGTGAATCCTGTGAGACATAATTCAGCCAATGGTACTCCTCTGTTTTCATCCAGCCAAGTCTCAGTTATTCCCCAAATGTCTAAATGGTATTCATTGATGACATCATGGATCATATGATATTTTTTATTGGCTGATCTGGGATTTACTAGGTCCAAGTTTCCAAGTACTGTACTGTTAGCTGTGGTTTTTAGGTGTTACTTGGTGGTGGTTAGCTAGATAAGAATTTGTGTCCTCTAGGTGGGTGGGGGAGCCTATTATTTCTTCTTCCCCAGATTACTAGAATGAATGATGATCTTTGGTTTACTAGGTCAAAGCATATTCCTATTTAAGGTAGATATGATTACAGAGCTTTCTAACTATTTAGTATAACAGAAAGCCAGTATATCTTTTGGTACCAATTAACAGTGGAGTGTTAATTACACAGACAGTGGTTGATGAGGGTTCGAGTCCCGTTGAAGTGTTTGCTTCCTATGAATTTGAGATTCTCTGATAGATTTTTGAGTCTCTGATAGATATGTAGTCAGTCAAAAATAAAGTGGTGTGGTAGCCATATTTGTCCACTTTTAAAGGTAAAAAAAAATAATATCTTTCATCTTGTCTTTTCTATGTTTTGATTTATTTCTATTTATTATCTTTAAAAGTGGACTAACACGGCTACCACACCACTTTATTCAAGATGGATGATACTGCTTACAGCCATATGGAAAAACAAATGAGCAAACTTATAGAAAAAAAAACTGAACAGTAACTTTTACTTTCTGGCAATCAGCAAGAAGAACAACATCATTCCCAAAGGACGCAAGATCAACAATCCTTTGGCTACTACTTACAATTCTGACTATGCAGACAAACTCTGCAAACACTCTAGTCAGAAACTAAGAAATGAACGTATACATCAACACTAAAAAAGAAGAAAATGATAAAACCCCCCAAAGAAGAAATCATAAGGAACATGCAGGAGCATAATCCCTACTTTTTCACCCAACTGAAGGAGGACCTGCAAAAAATTCAAGCAAAAAAAAAAAAAACAATACATTGCTATCTGTAAGAAAGAAAAAATGATTACTTCTGTCCTGCTGAATCACAGTATCTCATCTCAGAACACCAGTTATGCAACATATGATGGAGCAGCCCCAATACTTGGATACACTTTCCAATCCATCTGAGGTATATGAGAATCAGAATTCAAACAAACTGGGAGATTATAAAAGTCAACTATCCTGCAGGCAAACTTCCACTGATCACACTGATGGAAGTGCAAATCACAGCACTAGACCTCTGTACTGTCTAAAGGACTCTCATTTTGTCCTTCCAGAAATTCAACTATACTCAGACCTGGAAGAATTTTTTAGAAAACTGCATTTGAAAGTATTTTTCTACAAAAGAGTGTCTCACAAAAGACTAGAATACAATCTTAAACAAAACAATACATATTTCACCCCACACGATATACAAAACAATAGACTACATAGAACGTTTCAGACACAGAGTGAAATCACAACTGTCCAGCAAACAAAATAATATTCCGTACAACCTCTCTCCATCAGAAAGAACAGCCACAAAAAAACTACAAAATAACCAAAATATTGTCATCAAACCTGCAGACAAAGAAAGTGCTGTAGTGATTATGGACATACAAAAATATATTGATGAAGGCACAGACAGCTCTTAGACAACACATTCTATAAGAAACTGAGTGAAGGATTATACAAAACAGCTGAAAAATCTTATCAAATCATTTCTAGAGCAAGTACAGCCATACCTATTAAAAAAAAAAATAATTCCAAGCCATCTTTCTGTGGGCACATTGTACATGCTACGTAAATCTATAAACCTGAAAACCTTGGGAGATAAATCATACAATTGCAGAGGAAATATCTGGATTTATAGAGGAGATTCTTAAACCCTTTTTGCACAAAACAAAGAGCTTTGTACAGAGACCACAAAACTTCTGACCACCACCAGGTGATCTTATTGTCACAATGGATGTAGAATCACTATACAGCAACATTCACCATACAGATGGCATAGCTACATATAATAAATTCCTAAAAACACAACCATCATGCAGCACCAGTACTCAACAGAAACTATTAGAAAATTAATCAAATTCATTCTAACTCACAAGTATTTCCATTTTAACAATGGAAATAGTTGTGATTATACACACGCACACCAGGCTCCCTGGCCCTGCCTGCTTTCTACCTGGCTTCACTAGCCCCAGGCTCCTGTGTAAGGCTCTGGCTGATCTTTTCCCAGACACGTGCAAGCACCCACCTCTATATCTGGGGCTCCTGCCTTACTCAGGGTGACTGCTCAGGCATGCCTTCCTTCGGCTGGAAATCCTCTCCTGTCCAGTTCAGGGTGTCCCGGTCACCCCTCTGATCCACAGGCCGTGACCCCTCGCACTCTCCTGGATTTCAACTAGGATCCTCCAGCTTTCACATATATGCAAATGAGACAGTCATCCAAAATGCAAATTCACTTTATTAGGACTTGGATTCAGTCTTGTGGGGCACAACTTCCTTCCAAGCTGTGTTGCCATATAAAAAAAAAAATTCCCACCCAAAACAGCCCAAAACCCGCCCAAAAACCGCACACACCCCACCCCCGACATCATCACCCCCGCCCCCGCCATCATCGCCCCGCCCAATACGTCACCTCGCACCGCCCAATACGTCACTAAACCCCGCCTCTGTCGCCGTTAGCCCCACCCCCCGCCGGCCGAAAAACCGCCCAAAACCCACACGAAAAAAAACAAGCCCAAAAAACCGCAACCCGCCGCGGGCAAAAGTTTCCCGCGGCGGGTTGCGGAAAACCGCCCAATTGGGCGGGAAAACCGCCCATCTGGCAACCCTGCTTCCAAGTATCCTTCACCCGCAAATACACTGACTGAGCCCCTTTACTTTGAGACCGGGGCCTCAGTGTAAAACAGCCACCACCCCTGGATATGACTTCTTCACTCGCATTGACCTTACAGTCCTATCCTCCACCCCACAGCTGTTAGTTCCGTCTCATTAGCAATTGTCCATAACAATAGTACACAGTTCCTGGCCCCCACCAGGTAAGTACCTCTTTGGGTTTGGAGGGAACCTTCTCCTAACCCTTCTCTTGAGGTCTCCTTCAGCAGGTTTCTTCCTTCACTTTCTCCCTGCTTATAATCCTCAGGCTCTGGGCGTTGCAGGTCTCCTCCCTCCCCCATCTTCTTCTTCTTCCCCCTGGCTTAGAGAGTGCTTTATATAGGGTGGCCAATAATCCACCCCACCTCTATAGGCCTCTCCCTCCTACTTCCAGAAAGGTCCAGACCCAGAACTCTCTCCAACTTTCCAGCTTCTACTCTGAGAGTTCCCCCTGGTGGCATCTTCCGGGCAGGACAGGTCCTATACCACGAGCACCCCCTAGCTGTCCCTTCAGGTCACTACACTGGTATATCCCCTTTGGCTCCCTCTAGTGACCAAAATGGGCATCTCATTGTTAAAACGGGAATAGTTTATATATATAAATTGGTTGAGAGTCTCTTTTCCCTCAGTCCAAATCATGAAAATGTCATCAGTATACCAGAAGTATTTTAAAGGTTTATATATATTTATATATAAACAGTGCCTGTACCCAGTGGGCTGGCCTCAGTTTTGTGCCTCACTAACTTCTTCAGCTGCCTTAATTTCTTTTGATGTCCTCTATAGATCTATATGCATGGTAGACTGCATTAAGCTTATCTCATATGGTGATCCATTCTTTTTCCCTGGTATATTAACTGAACTGAACTAAACTAATATATTTATACCGCAGCACCTTAATATGTCTGTGTAGTTTACACAAAAAAGAAACCAGGCATACCTGGGAAGATGCAGTCAGTTCAATTAATCAAAAACATTAAAACTAGTAAAACAAACATACCTTAGAATCTCAATGAAAATATTCATCAAACAGCCATAATTTTCTAAATTGTGGTAGGCCCAGAAAGATCATTCCAGAACTCAATTCCTATAAAAGAAAACGATAAATGAAATCATCTTTTATATCTAATAGTTCTAGCAGATGGGAAATGTAAAAGCAATGTATTGCACAGTGACATAATCTTATCTCGACGTGGGAAAGTAAGTAATGACAGCAGATATTCTGGAGTAAAACCATACAGTATTTTAAAAATGATTGAGCAAGCTTTACAATGTACCCTAGCTTCACAGGGAGCAAATGTGCACTAACCAGCTAAAGAGTAACCCTATCAAACTTTGTTGCAAACTAAATCAACTGGATTGCTACATTTTGCACTTGTAGTTTGGCCATTGGGAGCAAAGAGATTGGCATAGTGTGCCATGATCTCCTTGACAAGGAGCTCAATCTCACCATTACTGAACTTGAACCTTGGTAATGAGTCTGTGCACCATGTTCTCCACAGGCCTGAGGTTCATGGGATCCACATTTCATGGCTTCTCTCCATCCTTGTGCTTCACATCTCTCTTCAGTTAGCTCCTATTGTTTAGTGGCAGTCCTCCAAATCTCCATTTGTGTGGTAAACCTCATTCAACTTTGCTCATGTGCCCACCCATTCCCATGGTTGAGACAGGGGCGTAGCCAAGGGTGGACTCGGGTGAGCTCAGGTCCACCCACTTTGGGCTCAGGCCCACCCAGTAGCAGCACACCTATGATGTGACTGGCAGGGATCCCCAAGCCCCACCAGTTGAAAACTTCCAACAACTGTCCCTCCTGGATACCTTGTAAATAGCAGATCTTTGCCTGCAGTGAGACGCAATTGGTACATGCTGCTTGCTTTGGCCCCACAGCATTCCCTCTGATGTATTCCCACCTATGCGGAAACAGGAAGATGCATCAGAGGGAAGGCTTTGGGGTCAACATGAGCAATGTGTATTAGTTGCTGCTCGCTGTCGTTGAAAATCTGTTATTTAAAAGGTATGCAGAAGAGGGGGGGTGTTTGATAGACCATATGGCATGCAGGCGAGAGAGGGAGAGACCAAATCACTTGTGGGACAAGGCAGAGTTCTTCCTCCCACCCATCTTAGGCCAAGGCCCACCCACAATTGGGTGTCTGGCTACGCCCCTGCCCTGAAGGTCATATATGCAGTGTCACATATATGAGCAGTGTCCAAATTGAAAAATGGTTGAGAATCATTGCCATAGAGTCTCTGCAACATCTAAAAAGCAAAACATGCAGATCTTTCCAAATTTATACGCCAGATGTATCAGTAGAAACCATCAATCAATAATCATTATGGTGGTGAATGCCACTCTTTGGGATAGGCTGCCATTTTCATCTTGTTGTGGTGCACCAGCCTCTTTTGGTTCCACCAAAACTTAAGCCAGATTCTCCTTTCTACTACCTGCTTGGTCTGGCACCACTAAATCATCTATAGAGTGGGGAGCTCCTTTCTTTAGTACAGCTGTTCTGTCTGTCTGTCGGCACCACAGCTGCTAAAATCAGAGAGAATCTACTTTCTGTTTCATGTGTGGTATAGGAAGTACTTGTTCTCTACTTTCAGTTCCTACATGGTGCCAGTGGCTTCAGTTAAGAAAAGAGCTCCCTTCTCTGCAGTGGATTTAGTGGTGCTGGGCAGATAGGAGAAGGTGACTGATGAGACCAGTCTGATGCTGTGACTGGGGGCAGGTGGGAGAAGTCTGATGGTGGAGGGAGTTTGTGTTGCCCTCACTGATTTGATACGACAGTTTGTTTGTTGAGTTGTAAAGTGAAACATTCTATTTCTACTCTGTGCCTCTTGTTGGGAGAGTTTTACTGATTGATCTGGGATGCCCCATGAATGAATAATTATATTCTATATTCTCTGTGAGTTCTTGTGTTCCTCACCCCAAGCCTTAGTGATGTGTAGCTAAGTCCTGGCAGCTGCCAGCACTAGAGGGTTCCACCCTGGGGGAATGAACGAGCCATTTTTTGTCTGTGGTTTGACTCCATTAGGCTGTTCCAGATTGGTTTTATGTGCATATAATATATAAGTATGTATGGTTTATGTATTTTAATGATTTTGTAATAAACGTAATTGCTTGCCTCCTATCAGTTTGTAGTTTTCTATCATTCCCAACCACCTTACTTCCTGACTGTAGTTCTGAGTTGGGGAAGGGGCAGAATGCCTGGGGGGGGGGGGAGTTCCGAGGGCACCATCTCATCCCTCACCTCAGGCAGCAGATTGCCTTGGGCCACCCCTGCCTGGCCCTGTCTCTCAGAAAGTTGTCTTGTCCATCTCCTCTCCAACTGAGGGGACCGGCTTACACCAAGGACCTACAGGCTAATATCTGGCCTCGACTCCGCTCAGGAAAGACCCCCACTCCCAGATGCCCTACAGTCATGAGCTGTGAGAAGGGAGTGGTAAGGGAAACTAATAATAATCCTACCTAAAAGAGAAAAACCCTCCTAGAAGCCCCCCCCCCACCCTTTTCCGGCTTGTTACAAAATCACACACTTAGTGAATCATTGAAAATCTTCCTCAGCCTTTCAGATATCCATTAATCTTTTTAATCTTGCATGCAAATTTTGGAGGTATGTATAAATCCTTTGTAATTCATGCAGAAATAAATTTGTGTGAGAGAACACTGAATATATCCTTTCGCAGGACCAAAGGAGAATCCCATGAGAATAAGATATTCAGAAATCCAACCATCAATGTGGTATAAACATTTTGTAAAACTGAGGTCTTCATGAATATTTAACAGACAAGATGACTGACGAGAATTAAATAACGGATGAGAACTAATGATCAAATTGCCCCATATTTACATTACTGTTTCAACACATTTGCATTTTCCTGATAATTTTGTCTGGCAATGTTTTTTTTAATGTGTTGAATCCTTACACAATAAGAAAAAGGTTTAATTAATGTCTAAGTTAGGTTAATGAACAAATATTAGCATCAGACAGTATAATTTTTTACATCTTACAGGTTAACATGCATTATCACATCACACCATTTTTGCAAAACTTCATTGGCTACCAGTATAATACAGGACTAAATTTAAAATTCTATGTTTGATCTTCAAAGCCCTTAAAGGAATTGGCCCCAAGTCCTTGAAGGACAGGATGACCCTGTCTTGTCTGGAAAGAAGGTGAGCCCTTAGGTCCCGCAAGGCCCCGAAGGACCTCAGAGGACAGCCGTGCAACCACAAGACTTCACCCGCGGCGACCGCCGTTCACCGGGGGTTGAGCCCCCAGCTGCAGGTGGCCAATGGGACTTCCGGAACCGCGGGGTTGATGCACTGACCCAGTACCAGAACCGGGAGTGGGAACGGCAAGTGGAAATCAGAGTAGTCCAGAGACAGGCACCAGGTCAGTGCAGGCAGCTCACAGCGTCGTCCAAACACAGGCAACAGGTCAGGGCAGGCGGCTAGCAGAGTTATCCAAAATAATGGGGAATAAATTGATGGTAGTAATTAGCAAACCCCAGGAACCGTTGCAGCGCCTTCAGGCCTTGGGGTTGGGGCCACTCCCGGATAGCGCGGAGTTTATCTGGATCCATCCGCAGACCCCCAGGTAAGAGAACATGTCCTAAAAAAGGCAGAGTCTGCTGGTAGAAAGAGCATTTGCTGAGTTTGGCAAACAAACGATACTGCCGCAAGCGCTGGAGGACGGTCCGAACGTGGGCCACATGCTCCTGGGGATCTTTAGAGAAAATCAGGATGTCATCCAGGTATACAATTACAGTAGAATAAAGCAGGTCTTCAAGTGCGAAGTTCATGAACCTCTGGAACACCGCTGGAGCGTTGCACAGGCCGAAGGGCATCACCCGGTATTCAAAGTGCCCCTCATGCATGTTGAATGCGGTTTTCCATTCGTCCCGCTGCCGGATACGGACCAAGTTGTAGGCCCCACGGAGGTCCAACTTGGTAAAGATCTGGGCCCCCTGCAGCCGATCACACAACTCCGGGATAAGGGGCAGAGGATATCGGTCCTTCACGGTGATGGCATTTAGACCCCGGTAGTCGATACAGGGCCTTAAGGAGCCATCCTTCTTGGTCACAAAAAAGAATCCTGCCCCGGCAGGGGATGTGGAGGGGCGAATGAACCCCTTCTGGAGATTCTCCCAGATGTAGGCTTGCATGACCTTCGATTCCTCTCGGGATAGCGTATAGAGTCGGCCCCGCGGTGGCATCTTGCTGGTCATCAAATTAATAGCGCAGTCAAAGGACCAATGTGGGGGTAGCACATCCGCTTCCATTGGATTGAACACATCAGCGAAGTCCCGGTATTCCTCTGGCAGGGCAGCTTGACAGACTGGCACGGTTTTAGGAGTGGACTCCCGATCCCTTAAACTGGTCTCGGTGCAGGCACCACCCCAGGCTTGAATCTTCCCTAGAGTCCAACCTATTACAGGGGTGTGACGCCGTAACCAGGGCAGGCCCAGCACCACGGGATGAATGGTGCGGGACAGAATCAGAAATTGAGCCTCCTCTCGGTGGTCTTCCCCCACCTGGAGCCCCAAAAATGGGGTCACCTCAGTGATAGGCTGGGGTAACGCCGTTCCCTGGATGGACGTCACTTGCAAGTCGGGCCGATAGGGCAGTATAGGCCATCCCATCTGCCGCAGGAGTTCCTGACTAATAAAATTTCCCCATGCCCCGGAATCCAACAAGGCTCGGGTGTGAACCACTGTCTCCTGCCACCGCAGGGTCACCGGGAGAGTAATCAAATTGTCTGGTAGGGGATTTGAGTGCCCCCAAACCCCTCCCCTCATGGCGCCTTGGGAGTGGCGTTTCCCGGCCGTGCGGGGCAAGTGCTGATGAAGTGACCGGCCTCGCCGCAATACAGGCAAAGGCCGCCCCGAAGGCGTTGAGTCCTCTCAGATGGGGTCAACCGTTGACGGCCAATAACCATAGGCTCCTCGGAGGCCTCCCTTGGCCCTCTGGAGCCCCGTCGGGGAGAGAGTATCCGACTAGGCCGGGGGCCGCCTCCAGACCCCCTCCGCCGGTCCGCACGGGCTCTAGCCCTTTCCTGGAATTGGGTATCCACCCGAACACAGAGCGAGATCAAGGCGTCCAGCTGCCCCGGAACCTCCCGACCGGCCAGCTCGTCCTTGATTCGATCCTGGAGCCCCTCCAGGAAGATAGCGGATAGCGACTCCTGATTCCAGCGCAATTCTGTCGCCAGCGTCCGAAACCAGATTTCATAGTCTGCCACGGTCCCTTCGCCCTGCAGAATCCGCAGCAGCTCGGAGGTGGCGGAAGACAGCCTTCCTGGAAGATCAAACACCATGCGGAACCGGCGCTGGAACTCCGCATAGTTGTCCAAAAGTGGATCTTGTTGTTCACATAGCGGGGACACCCAGGCTAGTGCTCGTCCCGTTAGCAAAGAAATAACATAGGCCACCTTTACCTGGTCTGAGGCAAAAGCCTCTGGTTGCATTTTGAAGTACAAGTTGCACTGGTTGAGGAACCCCCGGCAGCTTCCAGGGACACCATCAAACCGAGTAGACTCAGGGAACCGCTGGTCCAGGGAAGGACCCTCCCTGACGGGGAGCCGCTGCAGCGGCCTGGTTCTGTACCTGGACTGTGGTTAATTGAGAGCAGACATTCTGCAGGGCTCCCGACAGGGCGTTCAACTGCTGCTGGAGAATTTTAGCCAGGTCTCGTAGGTCGGGTTGCGTAGGCGAGCTCATGGCTTCAGGTTCCTGTCTTGTCTGGAAAGAAGGTGAGCCCTTAGGTCCCGCAAGGCCCCGAAGGACCTCAGAGGACAGCTGTGCAACCCCAAGACTTCACCCGCGGCGGCGACCGCCGTTCACCGGGGGTTGAGCCCCCAGCTGCAGGCGGCCAACGGGACTTCCGGAACCGCGGGGTTGACGAACTGACCCAGTACCAGAACCGGGAGCGGGAAGGGCAAGTGGAAATCAGAGTAGTCCAGAGACAGGCACCAGGTCAGGGCAGGCAGCTCACAGCGTCGTCCAACAACAGGCAACAGGTCAGGGCAGGCAGCTCACAGTGTCGTCCAAACACAGGCAACAGGTCAGGGCAGGCGGCTAGCAGAGTTATCGAAAAACAGTCCAAAGGTCAAACCAGGAGAACCAGGGAATGTACTGAAAACAAGAACACACAAAGACTGGCCTAAGGAAACAGAACCTGAAGCAACGTCCTGTTTCAGCCCCGCTCCTTAAATACTGTCAGCAATCAACCGCCCAGCCCCAGCCGACATGGCCGGCCAATTGGAACCCGGCTACTGAAGAAATCCCTCTGGTTGGTTCTGTCCAGCTTCCCAGGCGAAGCTAAAGCACCGGCATCCCAATCTGGTTCCTCTGAGGCGGAGCTTCGGGCTCCCACGCCCGAATGTGGGGAAGACGCCGGCCATCGCGTCTCGGCGCCATCCTCCCCGCTGGAGCAAGCACGGAGCCCATGGCCGGCGACCGAGAGCCCAGAAGCCGTGATCGCCGGCCCACGGGCTTGGCCCCGGACAGGGCGGCCATCACCGCGGCGAGCCCCGGCTCTCAGCTACGGCCTCAAGAAGGCCGGCCATCGCCGCAATGGACACCGGCTCGGCCCCGACTGCACCCGAAACAGGCGCCCATCCGGGAGACCGCCGGGTAAGTCTTCTCTGGCTGCGGGTTCTTCCTCCCGGCCCTTGCTACCCACAGAGGAGCAGCCGGAGGGAGCGACGGATGTGACAGACCCTCTACACACCTCCAAGGATACTAATGTCCTCCCAAGGGGAATCCATAACTATACCCTTTCTAAAAGACATTACATGACGTGATACCCACAAGTGAGCCTTCTATGGAGAAGAACCACACTCTGGAATGCACTCCCTGAAAGGCTCTGCTTAACACAAGACTATCTGTACTTCAAGAAGCAGGTGAAAGCTTGGCTATTCAACCAGGCCTTTAATGGAAGTAGTAACTAAGAGGGGCTTTTACAAAGAAAAAGAAAATAGAAAACCCCCGGAAATGGCTTGCACAGTGGTAATCTTGTGGTAATCAGGCAGCATTGCCCGGTTACTGCCAGGTTACTGTGAGATCCCTTTCACCACTTCAGTGGATAGCGGCAACAGTTCCCTGCCGCAACATGGTAAGAGTTCTCTTACCGCATGGCCATGTTTGTCTGGGGGCTTTTTACCCGCTGTGATAAAAAAGGGCCCTGGCGCACGGGAAAAAGGGCCCCCATCTCTAGTTCAGGGCCTTTTTTTCCCACAGCTTGGTAAAAGGATACCTAACTTGTTAGTCTCATGCACACACACAAGGAGTAACGCAGGCTGCACACACTGCAGCAGGACATTTTTATCCACTCCTACCCTAGCTGAGATAACATTTAATCACCCCTATGACCTCATGTGCAACTTTCTTTAAATTAGTCACTTTATTTCTAATTCCTGTTACTCTCTTAGCTATCTATATGTTCCATTTTTGCTTATACCCTACACTGCCTATTAAAATGTTCTAGTACGTATTGTGTTGACATTGTAAGTAGTATACTATGCCATACTTTGTATTTTTATTTAAATATTTTTACTGCTGTAATTGTCTATTGCTTATGTTTGATTTATTCTTACTGTACACTGCTTTGAGTGAATTCTTTCAAAAGGCGATAAATAAATCCTAATAAATAAAAAATTACAGGTTAACACTTGCGCTGAGCAGCTACAATATGTGGCACTAAAACAATGAAATGCACACATCAGACTGAGGATTGCTGCTGCCCACTGTACCCTAGGCCACCCCTCCCCACCCCGGGCCTACCTGAAGGATGCCCTGGTGGTCTAGGGTACAACATCCATGCACTTAACAGATAAGAGTCCCCTGTATAAATCAGAAACATATACAATATTATTACTGGTGCTCAGTGTACCTGCTAGTACATAGTTTCAAAACTGGTCCTGGAGGCACTCCAGCCAGTCAGGTTTTCAGGATATCTACAACAAATATTAATGAGAGAGATTTACATGCACTGCCTCCACTGCATGCAAATTTCTCTCTCATGAATATTCATTGTGATATCCCAAAAACCTGACTGGCTGGAGTGCCTCCAGGATCAGGTTTGGGAACCAGTGATGCAATTCCTTCCATAGTAATTTGCATCTATCTGTGAAATAGATTGTTGCTGTTGTTTAGGTCCAGGGTTATCTTTTATATTGTCTCCAGTTCCACTTATTCATACCAAAACTTTCCTCATGGCATTTTTGTGGACCTAAATCTCCTTTCCTTTGCTCAATCTCATTTGACATATGTCCTCAAGAGAAATAGCTTACAATGCCTCCAAGCCTAGGACCCCCAAGACAGAAAACTCCTGCCCAAAACCCCTAAGGCTGGGTTCCCCATATCAGGATACCCTTGTCCTAAGTGCCCAATGCCAGAGCATCCCTGGCCCAGCCACCCCTAGCTTGGTCAACCACAACACAGGAAGGGCCTGGGCCAGAGAGCTCACAAAACCACCTAACCTTCCCAGCATCACTCTTCCAAAGCTCTCCCCTGCTCTGGAAGACTCCTTCCACCCCAAAAAGCATCGATGGTAACCACTTCCCAGTGTCCCTACACCCTCCCATAGGCTCCTCCAGGCCTACCTGAAGGTTGCCCTGGTGGTATATGGTACAGCAATCCTCAGTTGCTGTTGCCATGCTGGCTCCTTGTTCAAAATGGTGGCCATAACCTCTAGCGGTGCTACTTCTAGAGGTTACAGCTGCATTTTGAACCCAGACCCAGCATAAGCAGCAGCAGCAGTCCTCAGATTGCTGCTGCCTGTGTACCCTAGACCATCAGGTCAACCTTCAGGTAGTCCTAGGTGATCCTATGAAAAGGGGTGGGGATACTGGGAGAGGGTCAATCATCAATGATTTTTGGGGTTGAGGGGGTCTTCCAGATTGGGGTTCTTTGGGAGAGGGAGTTTAGAAGGGTGATGGATGTACTTGTAAGGGTTTTTCTCTTTGATGGGGTCTTCAGAAGGACGGTGGATCATGAATGCTTGGACTGGGCTTTGGGGGGGATCATGGAAGC